>NC_083342.1:78116761-78416929 GCF_019175385.1 Lycium barbarum | reverse complement strand
GATTTGAGGTCGGGTTACCATCAAGTGAGAGTTAGAGAAGCGGACATTCCCTAGACAGCTTTCAGAACGAGATTGTTATGTCCCGTGTTTCGTATAAGTGGAAATCGAGAAATAATTACGACTTGTGTGTTATAAGGAAATATTTCTGATTTTGGTGAATATGACTATGTTGGTTATGGAATCATTAATGTCAAGACCTCGGAGAAGGCCGAGGGTAAATTTGGAATTTCGAAAATTAGTTTCGGGAATTACAAAATGGGACGTTTTATGAATTGGGCCAAGAAAAATACTACACAAAAATTGAGGCCCAAGACTTTAAAGTGGCCGGCCAAGAGGCAAGTCCAAGCCCATCCCTTGCAAGTCATGTGCTATGCACATGACATTAAGTGGATATATATCACTTTTATCTCTTTGAATTATCAAGTCTTACATAGCAAAACAAAAGTTGAAGAACACCACAAAAAAAAAACACCTCTCGGCCGAGAATGGAAAAAAGAGAAATTTTTTTTTGGCAAGCTTGGTTCTAGCATTAAAAATCTTGGTTTCTACATAATTGTGAAGTGCTCAAGACGCTCTCCGTTGTAGTACAATTAGTTTGACGAAAGGGCGACGTTTGCGGCAAATCGGGATTTCAAGAAAGAGGTGAGATTTCTATGCTTTATGTTATGGAATGGACATATATGTGTTAGTAATTGGAGTAACGTGAGGATTATGGAATTGTGTTGTGGGTGAAGTAGCCGTGCATGTGTGAAAAGTTGTGTGTGGTCGTGTTCAATATAAGGTGGGGGAAAGAGTCGTCTAAAGTTTATTTAAATTGGTTAGTTGTATTGTAGTGATCCCTTGTGATGCAAATGAATGTTTGATGAATTGATTTGGTGTTAGAAAATTATTTCGGATATTATCGGAAAGCGTATACCTTCGGTAGCATTGTATATTTAGGGTGCTAGAGACTTTAAATATGAATTTCTAATGATGTTAATGAATTCGGAATGAAACGACGCAAGTTAGAATGTTCGTCGTGACTTTTGATGTTTTGAATGAAATATGGAAAATAATGAATCTCGGGAACTTTCGTATATGGTTTGGAGTATATTTGGGATGTGATTGAAAGGATCTTGAATGAGTAAATGAATATAAGGATGTGGATATAGATTTGGAACTTTGGAAGTATGAATGAAAGTTGCCAACTTAAGTAATAAAGTTGAACTTTGAACCTAGAGTGGTTTGGTTATTGTTTGTGTTGTTTGTTGATGTGTGGGCTGTTGTTATTGATATATTTTGAGCCGAGCTAAGTCTCGGGGATGTTAGATTTATAGGGGAAATGCTGCCGAAATTTCGGTAGGCAAAAATGGAGTTAAAGTCATTTTTAAGCCTAAGAATCTCAATTGGTAACTTTGACCATTTGCAGATTTTAGACGAAACGGGACTGGACTTTTGGGAGAGCATGCGACGTCTGAAAGGTATGTAAAGTTCCCTACTCCTTCATTTGGCATGTCTTAGTATCCTAGGCGAATATTGGAACTTCCGGAGCATTCCTGCTCCTCGAAACCCGATCCACAGAAAAGTTACTATTCATTCAATTCAATTGAAGCCTAAGGGCTATATTTTGGCTAGAATGCCACCATTCGTTCGAAACCTATTGAAATGTGGTCGGGTAACTTAGAAATGATTATGTATGACCCTTTGGCCTATAAATGTTCGAAAAATATGTTCGCCGCCTCAACTTGCCTCGAGGTGGGCCCGTTAACCCCGAGACGCCCTATTTGACTTATTGGGCTGTCCTTTTGAATAAAGTTTGAAATGATGCTTTCGATTTTGGAACTTCCTCCTACGAGATATATTTTGAATATTACGATGCGCTAAGTTACGTTTTGAGCCATATGCACTATTTTGGAAACGTTTTGTGAAAGGAAACCTTATATCGACTAAGTATTCGATTATTTTGTACTAAAGAACGATTTGTGAAACTATTATGTTTTGAAAGACTATTTTGAAGTATGATTTGCATTTGTTTGCTCACGACTCCGCTCGTGCCTTATTAAGATTTCGTTCACCGGTTCCCGGGCCGGTTTTGATTCGTGCGCCTTATGATAATTCGGCCGTATGCTGTGTTACGGTTCCCGAGGCTTCGCCATAGGGCCGGGTTCCGTTTGGAGTTATGCTGTGATATGGCTCGTGATGCGATACGCACACCTATGATTATGTTTGTGTTCGGGGATGTACGGAGATTTGAAACCTTCTGGTGTTATGCTGTGTGTGGCGCCAGTGTCGGAGTGGCGACCACGTTCCTGAGCTTTGCATGATTTCATCTGCATTATGTATATGTATATGACTTGATACGGATTTTGACACACCGGTTTGTACTCCACTTTGTTACCTGATTTGCTTTCAGTTTGGGCCATATATCTGTACTCCGTGCTTTACATACTCAGTACATATTTCGTACTGACCCCCTGTTCTTCGGGGGCTGCGTTTCATGCCCGCAGGTACAGAAGCTCGTTTGGGTGATCCTTCGGCTTAGGCTACTCATTCTGCTATTTTGGAGTACTCCTTCTGATCCGGAGTCCACTTTTGGTATAGACATTCTCTGTTATGCATACACTGTGTACATTTGACTATTTGGGTACGGCGGGGCCCTGTCTCGCCATCTGTCTTTGTTTTGAGTTCGTAGAGGCCTGTAGTCACATATGTGGGGCGAGGGTCCAATGTATGTTTGTTCCATTTTGTTTTCTGGCCTTAAAGCGGTCCGTTTGTTATGATGGACCTAAATGGCCCTTATGTTTATGTTTACACTTTTGACCGGCGATGTCTATTCCGCCGCTTTGTTTGGATCTGATATGACAATCTGATTTGTACGACCGCTTAAGACATATTTTGACATAAACTATGTTTGATATGATTTGGTAAAAATTCTGAAGTGAGTTTGGATTTGATAATGAATGTGCGATTCGGTCTGGATACCCAGGTAGGGTGCCAGTAGCGGCCCACGGGGCTGGGTCGTGACAAAAGTGGTATCAGAGCAGTCTGTCCTCGGAATGTCTACAGGTCGTGTCTCGTAGAGTCTTGTTTATCGATGTGTTGTGCACCACATCTATAAACAGGAAGCTACAGGGCATTTTGGATGTTACTCTTCTTTGGAATCTTAGATTGTGCGATAGAGCCAGCTGTAGGAAGTGAATTCCCCTTTTTTCTCTAACCCTTGATTGCAGCTGGAGAGTGGTGTCGATGTATGACAATGACTGCCGATATTGGAAGCTATACAAAATCTGGTAAGAAATGTTACGAAAGACGTATGCTGGGTAAGGTATTCTGAAGTACGATTAAAACATAAAGTCGAGCAGCGAAAAGAGAAATAAATATGAAAAATGTAGCTGGCGCAGTCGAGTTGGGCATGTGAGGTAAGCCTCGGCATATTTATATTTTTGTTTGAAATTGTTAGCCCGTGTGGCTATGAGGTGATATGATGTGATATGTATGTATGTATGTGTGGTGGCCCTGTGAGGCCCGGTTGGTATTTCCTGTGTACAGGTTTTGGGATAGTAAGAAATATAGAGGAACCTCTGCCCAAATTTTTCTAGAAATACGAAAAGGGAAATGGGATATAAATTCTTAACCTTTCTTGAAGATCGATACCATTATGATAAACCTATTATGGTGGATTAAAAGATACCCTTCGTGTTATTTGTAAGGAGCATTACCTTTAGCGGGAAAATTTTATCTCAAGTAAATATATACGAGTAGTAGATTCGCAATTCATTTGGAGAGACCAGAAATATGTTTTAACCCCATTTTGTTTTAGCACAACCCATGTGAAGGGCAAAAAGTCCGACGATCAAGGTTTCTCAAACTGGAAGAATACAAAACGTATGATAAGCAGTTGAGAATTTAGCTGTTCGCTCTCGGCATAAGTATACAGATATGTATAACCGTGGGGATAATTATGTGAATTAGGCATTTGATGATTTCGCGAAGTTCGTCAGACTCTAGTCTTCTTTTGCTGATGGTTGGAAGATACCTTATAGTAACATTCTGTCAGTTTCCCTCGACTATTTGGAGATGGAATTTGTAGAATACGAATTTAGACTTTTGGGCTGTCTGAATGTACATGTGTATGCATGGAGGTAAGTGTTGAGGATTTACAAGTGACGACACGGTAATCACCAAGTCAGAAAAGTAATAGAATTCTCGTAGGCCGGGGTGGGACCCGCTACGAGGACGTTTTGAAAAGTTGTTAGGACCCCGATTTGTCTTAAATTATGTGACAAAGGTCATGAGTGGCGACCGACGAAATTATATTAGCCCTAACGCGTCAAAATGCGTGAAAGTTTCGGGGTTAAGCGTGCTCAAGCCAGAGCAATTCTGGGATGGGTGACCCCCTGGGAAGTAATGCAACATTTTTGCACAAGTATAAGTATGCTAGATGTAAATGAAAATTTGGGGTAATCTAAAGGTAAAGAGAATGTGTGGAGTAATTAGTGCCCTCACAGGAGTCACGCAGAACGAAGCGGACTAAATGGGCAAAAAGAAAAGGGTACAACACCGCTCGGGAAATTGAGCAAATTTGAACGACAGTCAGAGACGTTCGTCAGTGAGGTATGGGTAAATATGTCTGTATGTGTGTATGTGTATGTGTATGTGTATGTGTGTGTGTATGATTTTCGTTTGGTGCCGTATGGGATAAGAGCCGAGTCCCGGCAACCAAAGTTGTGATAGACGAAGGGTTTTACTGAACCAACTACATGAAACGAAGCGGGGGCGACAATCCGAATGTTGTCAAGGGATAGAAAAGCCCCAAATTACATTATAACTTAGTTTGGAATGACGATGTCTGAAAGAGAAAATGAGTATGGAGGGTAGGAAAGATGAGAGATAAGCAGTGTGAATAAGTGGAATCTTTGAAAGAGTTGATACGCGAGATGCAAGACAATTTGTGTGACAGCTTGGCGAATAAGTTTACAAATAAAGGGAAATTTTTCATGAATCATTGGAGCCTCAATAAGAGTGATCTGATCCTAATTCGGATTCTATCTGCTATACTTTTGCATTCCCGATGATGATAAGGCTCTGTCTATTACGCCTATATGCTTCCGGCCTCGATTTTGTTCCCATTTGATAAACCTTGGTACATCTGGTTCTGAATCTGATTGTGGTTGTAATACCTCTGCATGATTAGCTCTGATCGCGAATCCGTCTGACACATCTCTGTATGTCTGACTCGAGATGCGAACTTGTCTAATATGCCTCTGTACGTCTGATTTTGATCACGCGTTTGTCTGGTCCATCTCGGTATGTTTGATTCTGATTACGACTCTGTCCGATACATTTCTGCCTGTTTGACTTTGGTCACGATTCTGTGTGATATAGTTCTGTACGTCTGATTCCGATTTCGAATTTGTCTGATCTGATTCCGTACGTCTGACCCCGGTTATGAATCTGCCTGCTAAATCTCCGGTATGTTCGTATGTGGATCTGTTTCGCCTTCTTAAGCGGCCCGTATGCTACTATGGCCAAGATGGCCCATGAGGTTGTACGTGTGTGTGCATTTGGGCGACGTATATTCCGCCACCTTTATGATTTTGATATGACTGTTCTACACGGGCGACCGCTTAAGATAAGTGTTCGATAAGTGTTTGTGTGACGTCTGTTGTTAATTTTCAGCTCGAGCAACGTATGTTGAGTCTGAATGAGTTCGAATACGATGATCTGGTTGTGAGTACGTTTGGGGTGACAGAATACTTCCGTGTGTTTGATTCTGATTACGAATTCGTCTGATACGCCTTGGTACGTCTGACTCCGACCTCAGATTTGTCTGACATACTTTGGTACCTCTAATTTTGACTATGAGCCCGTCTGCCATAGTCTAGTATGTCTGCCTCCGATTACGAGTTCGTTCGATATGCTGCTAGGCGTCCGGTCCTAGTTATGAATCTGTTGATGTGAAGTGTTTGGTATGATTCTGAATTCGTTGGTGTGAACTGTCTGGTATGAAGTGATTTTGAATCCGTTGCTGTGAAGTGTCCGGTATGAAGTGGGATTACGATAATGTGGTAGAGAACGCAGTAGTGTGATAAGGAATGATATTGGCTATGATGTCTGGAAAATGTTTGTCCGTTACAAGAATATAACGTGTGGCTCTTAATGAAACAAAGACTCAGTTTGAAATCTCGCCGAAGGTGTATTATTGTACGACGACAGATTCTGTGTACCGGACGTTGCGGGCTTACGGCTTTAGATTATGGGCTTCATTGTTGGGCTGCCGCGTGCTCTACGCAGGTACGACTCTATTTGGGTTATTGTGGACAGGCTGACGAAATCAACCCATTTCCTTCCGGTCCGGATTACTTATTCGGCTGAGGACTATGCCAGATTATATATCAGAGACATAGTCAGACTTCACGGAGTCCCTGTATCTATTATTACTAACCGAGGTGCCAAGTTTTCAGCAAATTTCTGGAGGTCATTTCAGGAGGGATTAGGGACTCAGGTGAGCCTCAGTACAACTTTTCATCCTCAGGCCGATGGGCAGGCCGAGCGCGCTATTCAGACGCTCGAGGATATGTTGCGGGCCTGCGTTATTGATTTCAGGGGCAGCTGGGATGATTGTTTGCCGCTTATAGAGTTTTCCTACAATAACAGTTATCACTCCAGCACTTAGATGGCTCCGTACGAGGCCCTTTATGGCAGGAGATGTGGATCTCCTATTGGTTGGTTTGACGTCGGCGAAACTAAGTTGATTGGGCCAGACGCGATCCAGGAAGCTTATGCTGATAGGCGACGTCGACCGTTAGAGTTCCAGATTGGCAAACGGGTATTCCTGAAAGTAGCGCCCATGAGAGGCGTTATGAGATTCGGTAAGAAGGGTAAATTGAGGCCGCGGTACATCGGGCCATACCAGATTGTTCGGAGGGTAGGCGCAGTCGCCTACGAGCTAGACTTGCCATCCGATTTGGAGTCCATGCACCCGGTGTTTCATGTGTCTATGCTGCGGAAGTGTATTGGTGACCCTTCCAGGATATTCCCAGTAGATGATCTTCAGGTAATGGAGCAGTTTTCTTATGACGAGCAACCTGTATCTATTCTGGACCGACAGGTAAGGAGATTGCGCACTAAGGAAGTGCCTTCTGTCAAAGTTCTGTGGCGCAACAGTAACCGGGAAGAGATGACTTGGGAGGCGGAGGATGAGATGAAGAAGAGATTCCCCCATTTATTCCCTACGCCTCTTGTAATCTAAACTTTTGAATTTGTTGTATTAATGAACGGATGGACCATGTGTGCTATGAATAAAAATGGTTTTCCCGTTACGTTTGTGAACCTTCATAAGATTTATTTAACATTCGGGGACGAATGTTCTTAAGGGGGGGAGAATGTTATGTCCCGTGTTTCGTATAAGTGGAAATCGAGAAATAATTACGACTTGTGTGTTATAAGGAAATATTTCTGATTTTGGTGAATATGACTATGTTGGTTATGGAATCATTAATGTCAAGACCTCGGGGAAGGCCGAGGGTAAATTTGGAATTTCGAAAATTAGTTTCGGGAATTACAAAATGGGACGTTTTATGAATTGGGCCAAGAAAAATACTACACAAAAATTGAGGCCCAAGACTTTAAAGTGGCCGGCCAAGAGGCAAGTCCAAGCCCATCCCTTGCAAGTCATGTGCTATGCACATGACATTAAGTGGATATATATCACTTTTATCTCTTTGAATTATCAAGTCTTACATAGCAAAACAAAAGTTGAAGAACACCACAAAAAAAAAACACCTCTCGGCCGAGAATGGAAAAAAGAGAAAAAAATTTTTGGCAAGCTTGGTTCTAGCATTAAAAATCTTGGTTTCTACATAATTGTGAAGTGCTCAAGACGCTCTCCGTTGTAGTACAATTAGTTTGACGAAAGGGCGACGTTTGCGGCAAATCGGGATTTCAAGAAAGAGGTGAGATTTCTATGCTTTATGTTATGGAATGGACATATATGTGTTAGTAATTGGAGTAACGTGAGGATTATGGAATTGTGTTGTGGGTGAAGTAGCCGTGCATGTGTGAAAAGTTGTGTGTGGTCGTGTTCAATATAAGGTGGGGGAAAGAGTCGTCTAAAGTTTATTTAAATTGGTTAGTTGTATTGTAGTGATCCCTTGTGATGCAAATGAATGTTTGATGAATTGATTTGGTGTTAGAAAATTATTTCGGATATTATCGGAAAGCGTATACCTTCGGTAGCATTGTATATTTAGGGTGCTAGAGACTTTAAATATGAATTTCTAATGATGTTAATGAATTCGGAATGAAACGACGCAAGTTAGAATGTTCGTCGTGACTTTTGATGTTTTGAATGAAATATGGAAAATAATGAATCTCGGGAACTTTCGTATATGGTTTGGAGTATATTTGGGATGTGATTGAAAGGATCTTGAATGAGTAAATGAATATAAGGATGTGGATATAGATTTGGAACTTTGGAAGTATGAATGAAAGTTGCCAACTTAAGTAATAAAGTTGAACTTTGAACCTAGAGTGGTTTGGTTATTGTTTGTGTTGTTTGTTGATGTGTGGGCTGTTGCTATTGATATATTTTGAGCCGAGCTAAGTCTCGGGGATGTTAGATTTATAGGGGAAATGCTGCCGAAATTTCGGTAGGCAAAAATGGAGTTAAAGGCATTTTTAAGCCTAAGAATCTCAATTGGTAACTTTGACCATTTGCAGATTTTAGACGAAACGGGACTGGACTTTTGGGAGAGCATGCGACGTCTGAAAGGTATGTAAAGTCCCCTACTCCTTCATTTGGCATGTCTTAGTATCCTAGGCGAATATTGGAACTTCCGGAGCATTCCTGCTCCTCGAAACCCGATCCACAGAAAAGTTACTATTCATTCAATTCAATTGAAGCCTAAGGGCTATATTTTGGCTAGAATGCCACCATTCGTTCGAAACCTATTGAAATGTGGTCGGGTAACTTAGAAATGATTATGTATGACCCTTTGGCCTATAAATGTTCGAAAAATATGTTCGCCGCCTCAACTTGCCTCGAGGTGGGCCCGTTAACCCCGAGACGCCCTATTTGACTTATTGGGCTGTCCTTTTGAATAAAGTTTGAAATGATGCTTTCGATTTTGGAACTTCCTCCTACGAGATATATTTTGAATATTACGATGCGCTAAGTTACGTTTTGAGCCATATGCACTATTTTGGAAACGTTTTGTGAAAGGAAACCTTATATCGACTAAGTATTCGATTATTTTGTACTAAAGAACGATTTGTGAAACTATTATGTTTTGAAAGACTATTTTGAAGTATGATTTGCATTTGTTTGCTCACGACTCCGCTCGTGCCTTATTAAGATTTCGTTCACCGGTTCCCGGGCCGGTTTTGATTCGTGCGCCTTATGATAATTCGGCCGTATGCTGTGTTACGGTTCCCGAGGCTTCGCCATAGGGCCGGGTTCCGTTTGGAGTTATGCTGTGATATGGCTCGTGATGCGATACGCACACCTATGATTATGTTTGTGTTCGGGGATGTACGGAGATTTGAAACCTTCTGGTGTTATGCTGTGTGTGGCGCCAGTGTCGGAGTGGCGACCACGTTCCTGAGCTTTGCATGATTTCATCTGCATTATGTATATGTATATGACTTGATACGGATTTTGACACACCGGTTTGTACTCCACTTTGTTACCTGATTTGCTTTCAGTTTGGGCCATATATCTGTACTCCGTGCTTTACATACTCAGTACATATTTCGTACTGACCCCCTGTTCTTCGGGGGCTGCGTTTCATGCCCGCAGGTACAGAAGCTCGTTTGGGTGATCCTTCGGCTTAGGCTACTCATTCTGCTATTTTGGAGTACTCCTTCTGATCCGGAGTCCACTTTTGGTATAGACATTCTCTGTTATGCATACACTGTGTACATTTGACTATTTGGGTACGGCGGGGCCCTGTCTCGCCATCTGTCTTTGTTTTGAGTTCGTAGAGGCCTGTAGTCACATATGTGGGGCGAGGGTCCTATGTATGTTTGTTCGATTTTGTTTTCTGGTCTTAAAGCGGTCCGTTTGTTATGATGGACCTAAATGGCCCTTATGCTTATGTTTACACTTTTGACCGGCGATGTCTATTCCGCCGCTTTGTTTGGATCTGATATGACAATCTGATTTGTACGACCGCTTAAGACATATTTTGACATAAACTATGTTTGATATGATTTGGTAAAAATTCTGAAGTGAGTTTGGATTTGATGATGAATGTGCGATTCGGTCTGGATACCCAGGTAGGGTGCCAGTCGCGGCCCACGGGGCTGGGTCGTGACAGAGATATGACCATTATGAATTTAGAGTGATGTCGTTTGGGTTGACTAATGCTCCTGCCGTGTTTATGAATTTGATGAACAATGTATTCAGGCCTCTTTTGGATCTATTTGTGATAGTATTCATTGATGATATTCTGGTGTATTCTCGCACGGAATCCGAACATGCAGATCATTTTCGAATTGTTCTTGGCATTCTTCGAGCTCGGGAGTTATATGCAAAATTTTCAAAGTGCGAGTTTTGGCTAAATGCTGTGACATTTCTGGGCCATGTTATTTCAGATAATGGCCTTCGAGTCGACACTCAGAAAATTGAGGCTGTGAAGACTTGGCCAAGGCCTACGACGCCTACAGAAGTTTGTAGTTTTCTGGGTTTGGCAGGTTATTATAGAAGATTCGTAGAGGGCTTCTCATCTATTTCAGCCCCATTGACGAAGCTAACCCAGAAGTCAGCCAATTTCAATGGAATGATGCTTGTGAACATAGTTTCCAAGAGTTGAAAGGCAGATTGACCTCAGCTCCGGTCTTAACACTTCCAGAAGGGTCAGATGGCTATGTGGTATATTGTGACACCTCCGGTGTCGGATTAGGGTGTGTATTGATGCAACATGGAAAAGTGATTGCATATGCTTCGAGACAATTATGGAAACATGAAAAGAATTATCCAACTAATGATCTCGAATTGGCTGCGGTTATTCATGCCTTAAAAATATGGAGACATTATTTGTATGGTGTGCATGTTGATATTTATACGGATCACAAAAGTCTTCAATACATTTTTCAAGCAAAAGTAGTTGAACCTGCGGCAGAGGCGATGGTTAGAATTGTTAAAAGATTATGATGTGAACATATTGTACCACCCCGGAAAAGCAAACGTAGTAGCCGATGCGCTTAGCTGTCGATCAATGGGCAGTTTATATGAAATCCCTCCTGAAAAGAAAGAGATGGTTCGTGAGCTCCGTCAACTAGCTAATCTTGGAGTACGGGTAATCGATTCGGCTAATGTGGGGGTTAGCATCAACGATCCCACAATTTCGTCCTTGGACATGGAAGTGAAAGAACATCAATATGAGGATCCTCAATTATGTCATTATAGAGACACATCTTATGGAAAGGAGAAATCTTCATATGAAGTTGCTATGGATGGGGTTCTTATATACCGAAACAGGCTATGTGTACCGAATGTAGTGGAATTGCGCCGAAAAATTCTAGAAGAAGCACATTGTTCTCGGTATTCTATTCATCCAGGCGCAACCAAAATGTATCGTGATCTCAAGTTAATATATTTGTTATATCCCGTATTTTGTACATTCGGATATTTCAAGATAATTGCGAGAAGTTAAGGGCAAGGCTATATTTTGATCTTGTTTAATATACAAGTTGTTTATGAAAATTATTGATGTGGAAATATTAAGAAAGGCAGGCTAGGGGTAAAAAGGAAAATTCACAAGGTGGCTCATGGAAATATTAAGGAAAGTTTGGGGCAAAAAAATGATTTATGGAAAACTTAAAAATTCTTGAACAAAAGGGCCATGTGGCCGTGCACTATGGTGTGGGCCTTGTCCCACATGGATGTATAATATATGTATATATTAGATGACTTATTAGTCATATTCATCATCATCTCCACACTTAGAAAATTCAAGAGACTTGGAGAAAAACAAGAGAAGCCATTCGGCCATAGCATAGCCGAACAAACATCTTGGAAAAATTGATCACAAAAAAATATTTTCTTCTAGCAATTCAACCAATTGGAAGGTCCTCTTTAACGTGGAGTAGTTGTTGGAGCAAGCAAAACACTTATTTGTGCAGTATTACCACCCTAGCCAAGTTGAGAAGTGTAGTGAAGAAAGGTAAGGTTTAATCCTCTTTTTCATACGTTATGAATGTTTTGTACATGTTGTAGTGTGTGGAAATGGATGAAAAGCATGAAATTTTGTGTGTTAGGGTTGAGCCGTGTAGGTGGGTGCTTGGCCGTGTATATGTTGTGTGGTGTAGAAGAGAATGAATCAATTTTACTTAGTATTTTGGTTGTTGTTGTAATGGATTCTATGATGAAAATGAAATTTTAATAATTCTAGTTGAAGTTGTAATTGTTGGAGAGTTGTTTTAGAAGCTAATGCGACATTAATATCACTTCCTGTATTTATGAAAAATAATGTTGTTAGTGTGCGAATTATTGGTGTAGTTGATGAATTTGAAAGAAGGAAATGTGTTGTTATTGCTATTGTTGCATTTTGGAGGTTTCGGGTGGATTGGCATATTGGTTAGATTATGTTGAATATTATACAGATTGTTTGAAGTGTTCTTGAGTTTTGTTTGAATGGTTTCGGATTAGTATTTGAGTGTGCGAGCATTGGTGTTAGCTTGATTGTATGTAGTTGAAGTGAATGTAAATGGAATGCCGTCGAATTATGTAAAAGGGAGTTGCTAATGTTAGAGTGCGTTTTGAATTAATTGTTGATGTTGTTAATATGGTTGTTGGTATTGTTGTTGATGATTTGGCCGAGTCGAATTCTCGGGGTTTTTGAATTTACAGGGGAAATGCTGCCAAAATTTCTATAGACAAGTACTAGCTTAGGATTGAATTCCTAAGTACCTTTAGTTAACGTTTGGTATTTAATGACGTTATTGTAGATCTTGTGGAGCCCGAGGCTTGAGTTGGGATTAGCTTAGGAAGCGGGCAAGGTATGTAAAGCCTAACCTTTCTTTTTTTTGGCATGTCCTAGTTGCAAGTACGCTATGATACGAGCCTCGGGGTAACTCCATTCATAAGATCCGAGCATGCCGACGATTTTTATTCACTTCTTGATGTTAGTATTCCTAATATAGTCGAACTATGGTCTTTGTGTCTTTTGTATGATTGGATAATAAATATGTGTAAAGAATTTTTATTCCTAACAGCTTTATGTCGAATTGTTATATCCCGCATTTCGTACATTCGGATAATTCAAGATGATTGCGAGAAATTAAAGTCAAGACTATTTTCCAAAATTATTTTAGTGAATGAGTTGTTTATGAAAATGTTTGATGTGGAAATATTAAGAAAGGCAAAGGGTAAAAAGGGGAAATTCGCAAAATGAATCGTGGAAATATGGAGGAAGGTGAAGGGCAAATTTGGAATTTAAAAAAAATAAATAAATTTTCATGAAGTGCAAAACAAAACAAAAAAAAATGGGCTTGGAAATTAAAGGGGGCCATTGGGCCGTCCATAATAGATGGGCCAAAGCCCATATGGGGACAAAATTTATAAGTCCAAAAGATGACTTATTAGTCATCTTATTCATCCCCTTCCTAGAAATTTCAAGAAGACTAAAGAACAAAAGAGAAGGAGAAAAAGAACCAAGGCCATTCGGCCATGATAAATCCAACAAGAACCTTGGAAATGGATGAAATTCATGAAATTATGGGTGTTGGTGCTTGGCCGAATAGGTGTGTGGTGTAAGAATGGTAAACCAATTATTTTATTTAGTAATTTGATTGTTGTTGTGTTGTGGATTCTATGATGTAAAATGAGGATTTAATGGTTGAAAATGAAGTTGTAATCGTTTGTGAAAATATGGATGTGTAGTGTGTGTGTGGCCGTGTATATGTGTTGTAGTGTGTAGGGACGATGAGCTAATTTTATCTAGTATTTTGATTGTTGTTGTAATGGAATCTATGATGAGAAATGGAAGTTTAATAATTCTAGTTCAAGTTGCAATTGTTGTAAAAATTATTTTAGAAGCTAATGTGAATTGAATATAGTGTTCTTGCACTTATGAAAAATAATGTTGTTAGTGTGTGAATTGTTGGTATAGTTTGTGAAATTGGAAGAAAAGAAATGTAGTTAGTGTTGTTGTTGAATTTGGAAAGCTTTGGGTGAAGTGGTATGTTGGTTGGGTTGTTTGGAATATTAGTTTTATTGTTTGAAGTATTCTTGAATATATGTGATGGACTTGAATATAGATAAAATGTCGTGGAATGATGCGACAAGAGTTGTTAATATTAGAATATATTTTGAATTGATTGTTGAAATTGTTAGTATGGTTGTTGGTATTGTTGTTGATATTTTGGCCGAGTTAAATTCTCGGATTGGTTATTGTATTTTTGGCCGAGTTAGATTCTCGGGGATGGTGTATTTACAGGGGAAATGCTGCCGAAATTTCGGTAGAATATAAATGAATTCATTTGAAAGACTAAAACAAGTGTATGTCGACGAGTCTAATAATTATGTCAATTTTCTTGAATGTAGATTAGCAAGTTTGGACAAATAAGTGTAGCTAGTTGGTCGTGGGACAGGTATGTAAAGCTTAACCTTTCTTTCTTTGGCATGTCTTAGAGCCAAGTAAGGTATGATGTTGATATGTACATTGGGGTTACTCTATTCTGTGATTCCGAGCTTGTTTATGATTCGTGTGCACTTTTGATATGTTCTTAAAGGAATTCTGTAAGAATCAATGTGCTGGACTTTTGGAAATAGTCTGCTATGTTTGATACATATGTAATGTTCCAAAAGACCTATCTGGTTTGATCCATAATGAGATTCGAAAAGCTCCTGATATGACAATTGTTTTGATTCTCCAAGGAAAGCTTCTGAAACGTTCAAAGAGTTCTGTAAATTTTAATGTCCCTACCTTTTGTAAAAGATATTGGATTTGCTTTGAAACGTTCGTAATAGTTTCTGTGGTAAAAATGTCCGTAACGTTCACATACTAACTCCGATTGACTTGAAACATGTTTATGATCCTTCAAAGGTTGGTATAGGTACGTATATATCGAGTCTTGATTTATGTGCATTTAGTTTCCCACTACTCCGCTCGTGCATGTATTATTACTTCTTTCGCCGAGTCCCGGGCCGGTATATATCGTGCGCATGGTATGCCGGGTCCCTTGCTTAAGGGTCGGGTGCCATATATGTATTCCGGAGTATGATGTGTTACGGTGTTATGATGTGTTCATGGTTCGCCGAACCATATATGTGTATATGTATGTTCGGATCTTATGATATGATGTTATGATGTGTGACGGAGATTACGGAGCAAACCTTCTGGAGTATGATGTGTGTGGCGCCACGTTTCCCCGGGTCCCGTAAGGGGCCGGATACCGTTCTTGGCATGCATGATTCGTGTTCTCAGTAAGTGTTTTATTATTCTGCATATCGTGCTTAATATCTGTACTAACCTTCTGCACGTGCCACAGCAATATAATATGTGTATATGGATCGGGCTACACATTCCGCAGCAAATACATTTGTGGATCGGGCCGAACGTTCCTCGGCACTAATATGTTATATATGTGGATCGGGTCGTACGTTCCTCGGCACTATTATGTTACATATGAATCTTTTATGTGTAAACATATATGATGACATATGCTGTTGGCACGCGCGGTCTGTGTTTGGAAAATACACATTTTGGCACTCTGGATGACCTACTTACCTTCTATACTTTTTCTTACATATAGCATCGGTATATACGATTTGCATTCTGAAGAATAAGTATTTTGGTATTCTGAAAGTGTACTTACTCTTGTATCGTTTCTTTCGATTATAATTCTGGTTGCTGTATTCCATGCTTTACATACTCGGTACATATTCCGTACTGACCCCCTATTCTTCGGGGGCTGCGTTTCATGCCACGCAGGTACACCCAGATGAGTACGGGACTTCGCTAGAAGATGCTTCAGCTGGATTGGCAACTCCATTTGCTCCTGGAGTGTTATCGAGTCAGAGTATATGGGCTGTGATGTTTGTTCGAAGTTAGAGACTTTGCAGACAGAGTCGTGGGGATAGTATGTCGGTTTTGTAAGCGGCTCCATCAGCCGATATGTCATTTTGTATTATGTGATAAACTCCATATGATTACAGATTTTGTCTGATTCGAAAACGTTGATGAAAGAAAGATTTGAAAGCTTACTATGTATTTCACTACTATTTAATTTCAGAGTCCGAGGAGATTATGTGTAAAATAAGAGTCTGTGGGTTCGCTCGGCTCCGGATATGGGGCCGGGTGCCCATCACACCTTAGCGGGATTAAGGTGTGACAAACTGGTATCAGAGCAGGTTTGTCCTAGGGGTTGTCTGCAAAGTCGTGTCCGGTAGAGTCCTGTTTATGGTGTGAAGCGCGCCACATTTATAAACAGGAGGCTACGGGGCATCTAGGGACTGTTGACCTTCTTTCTGTCTTAGATCGTGCGATAGAGCCAAGTCATAGGAAAATGAAATTCCATATATAAGCCTTACATATGATGGAAGGAGGTAAGTGATGATATGGAAAGTCACTGCGGTAAGTATTAATATATTTGATCTGTTATTTGAAATTGGCAGTTCTGGATGGCTAGAATGTGATAACTAGCTGTATGCTCTGTGAGGCATTGTTGATATTTGCTGTGTACAGATTTTGAAAGGAAAGAATGGTCTAAGAGGAACCATGTCTGTTGAAGGATTCAGAGAAAGTTGACAAGCAGTTTTGCTGTAGATTATTATGTACGGATGGTGAGTGGAAATCTGAACATACTGAAACCTGAGTACTTATAAGTAACGATGACGAAGGCGTGTTCCCCACCATCGGGAATCTGGAAATCTGGGATAAAAGATACCCATACTCACAGGTGAAAGGTGAATATTGAAGATCGAAAAGGGTAAAATAGTAAATGTACAAAGAAGGACGTGTTACGAGAATGTCTCGGAATCTGTAAGACCTCGACTAGCCCCAAATCATGTAATAAAGGCCATGTGAGAAAGCGGAAGCGATTATGTCAGTATTAAGGCACCGGATTCCACCAAAGTTTCGAGGTTAAGCATTCTAAGGTGGGAGCAATTTTAGGATGGGTGACCCCCTGGGAAGTATGCAAGAAATCCTAAAGATTTAGCCATAAGAGACAAATGAAAAGCTAGAGTAACCTAAAGGGAAATTAGCGTATACGGGATGGTTGGAGATTAAAGAAGCCACACAGCACACGACAGGCTAGACTAGAGAAGAGACAGAAAGTACGCCACAGCTTGGAATTAGGATAGGCTTGAATGACGTTTGGAAGTATTTTGTGGGCTAGTTGATAATAATTATATGTATATATATATATATATATATATATATATATATATATATGAATGCGTACGATATCTCATCTGTAATTGTATCAGTGGACACGTGTGTCCTAGCGACCAGTGCTACGATATGGAAGGCACCAATTGAATAAGGATACCGAACTCCAAGTAACAACAAAGGTAAATGGTACGAGTTTTATAATATGAGCTGCTATTATTTCTACCATAAGATAAGATTGGAAATTTTAATACAACAATATTTGGAAAAGAAAAAGTGTTAGTAAATGGAAGGCAAGGAGGTCAGATGTCGGGAAAAGATGAAAGTTAAGAAAACCTTAGTGAGTGAAACTCTCGAGAGAAATTACCGGTAAGAGTATGAGATTATTTGAATAATTCAAAGGAAGGCACGTGAAAAGGATAAAGTATGGTAACATGAAACAAAAGAGAAGTGTGTGAGGTTAAAAAAAACCGATTTAAATAAATGGGGCTAAAGGAATAGTGATCACGACTAGGAACATGAGGTAAGAGGAAGAATGCTTAGGTCTTGCGACGATGTTAAGAGACTTAGGCCCTTGAAAGGAAAATAAAGGGACAAAATGGGCAACTATATTAATGTGGTTTCCTCGGACATGGGAATGCTTTCCTAAAAAAAGATCACTTGAGTGTAAGACGGGTTTGCACGTTTAAGGCAAAAATTTCACGAACTTTAAAGTCGATGCCACAAGTGGCAAAAGGAAAAGAAAGGTGCTCGAGTAGGAAGAAACCCAAGAAGGGTTAAGGATGAAAGTAGAAAAAAAAAAGGGGTATACTAATGGGTTGATCGAAGGAAGAATAAAACATGTGAGGGCAAAATAATTGAAAACCTCTAACCATAGAAGTAAGCATGATACCTTAACAAATTGGCGATAGAAACCCGATTACGCACCAAGGAAAGAATAAGGATAATGGGCCAACATTGTTGGTTTGGAAATTAATGATAGGGAATAGGAATCCATGCGAGATCTGAGAGATTTGATCTTAGAGGAAATGGAATGAAAAAAATAAAGAATGTGCATGGAAGACCGCTTGGTCATAGTGTCATAGGAACAGTTAAAGGCTCAATGAGCAAGGATGGCGAGAGTATAAACCGTAAGGATTTTGTGCTAAGAGCAAAAGTAGCAGGACGCTCGAGACAACAAGGATGCACAACTGTGGCACTAATGCATAGTTAAGAAGACTTACGAGTATGTGAATTAAATGGGTGAAAGGATTAATAGTAGGTGAAAGAGGATGGAAATAAGGACAGAATGACGATATAGACAGAAAGTAAAAGAAAAATTTAGGATAAGAAGTTTTGATATGTTATGCACAGAATCGGAAACAAGGACGAGGAATGAGGTAATTATCGTAGCCGAAGGTACTCGAAGACTGTTGACACACAAGGAGCCCCTTAAAGGGGGGGGGGGGGGGGGAGAACGTATTATATTAGGCCAAAAAGGAATCATAACATTATCAAACGCCAGAAAGGGAAATTTATTAGCTCGGGGCCAGAGTTCGAAACATGTCGGCGCATCAAAAGGATACATGGAAGGAGTAGAAACGAACTGACAGTGAGTGTACCGTGAGGCTGACATAAAGGGAAAGAATGAAAGATACCTTAAGAGAATATTTCTTGCAAACATGAATTATGCTATGTTTATGCCGTGATTTGAATCTCTCTTATCGGACAAATTTGCACCGTACGTAAGTACACAGCGACATGTTGTAAGAATAATAAAAGAGCAAGAAAATGTCTACAAGTTAAATGCAAAGAGGATGAGGGAGAAAATGATAAGATCCAAAGGATGTTTCGGACGGGAACGACTATTATAACGGAAGTATCAACAATTGATAGCCTAAAATTTTGACCGCAAGAAAGAACGTAGTACCTTTGAGTAAAACGAAAGAGTTCGTCAGATACTAGAAAATGGTTCATGTACCATTAATTATACGGAACATGAGAATATACGTTATGAATTTGTATGAATCATCGATGTGAAGCGATGCTCGATCAAATTTGTAAGGAATCCCCACCGGAGGGCCAACAAGAAATAACAAAGGACGAACTGAGCGCCAATATAAAGAAATCAAAGACAAGCGTACTTGTGTCGAAAAATTTGAGGGAAGGAAATAAAGAAAAATTTGTAGTAAGAATTCAAAGGTGTTGCGAACTAAGAAATTAGGCGAATTCAAATCATAAGTTACCGTAAGGATTACTAAACTGCGAAGGGATAATCAATAAGGAAACATTTCGTATATACATTTTTGGATGAATATTTAGAATGAAAAATTAAAAAGGGGATAGTGACAAAGGTATAAAGAAGCAGGAAGCGATGAAAGGAGAACACCAAAGACAGATGAATATTTATAGCATGATAAGTGAGACTGCAATATTGTAGATCAAATGAGAGCAAGGAATAGCCTGTGGCCATATTGGATCGTTAAGTAAATATTGCGCGCCAAGGCGTGGCTTCTATCAAGTGTGGTGACGAGGCAATAACAGAGAATAGATGATCTGGGGAGTGTAAGGATAATAAGTTGGCGCGGCGGATTAGAAAGCCCATGATAAGAAACGAGCACGGAGAAAGGGACCACTATAAGAGGGACCCTCCCGAAGTGTTACAAGACCCTATGAGATCAGTTCAACATTCGAGGACGAATGTTTTAAAGGGGGGGAGGATGTTATATCCCGCATTTCGTACATTCGGATAATTCAAGATGATTGCGAGAAATTAAAGTCAAGACTATTTTCAAAAATTATTTTAGTGAATGAGTTGTTTATGAAAATGTTTGATGTGGAAATATTAAGAAAGGCAAAGGGTAAAAAGGGGAAATTCGCAAAATGAATCGTGGAAATATGGAGGAAGGCGAAGGGCAAATTTGGAATTTAAAATAAATAAATAAATTTTCATGAAGTGCAAAACAAAAAAAAAAATTGGCTTGGAAATTAAAGGGGGCCATTGGGCCGTCCATAATAGATGGGCCAAAGCCCATATGGGGACAAAATTTATAAGTCCAAAAGATGACTTATTAGTCATCTTATTCATCCCCTTCCTAGAAATTTCAAGAAGACTAAAGAACAAAAGAGAAGGAGAAAAAGAACCAAGGCCATTCGGCCATGATAAATCCAACAAGAACCTTGGAAATTTTTTTATCAAAAAATTATTCTCTTCTAGCTAAACAATCCATTGAAGGGTCCTTAGCAAAGTGAAGTGGTTATTGGAGCAAGAAAAACATATATTCATACAAGTTACAAATTCTAGCCAAGTAAAAAATCAAGAGAAAAAGGTAAGGTTTAATCCTTTTCTTATATGTTGTGGGTGATTATGTATGTTGTGGAGTGTGGAAATGGATGAAATTCATGAAATTATGGGTGTTGGTGCTTGGCCGAATAGGTGTGTGGTGTAAGAATGGTAAACCAATTATTTTATTTAGTAATTTGATTGTTGTTGTGTTGTGGATTCTATGATGTAAAATGAGGATTTAATGGTTGAAAATGAAGTTGTAATCGTTTGTGAAAATATGGATGTGTAGTGTGTGTGTGGCTGTGTATATGTGTTGTAGTGTGTAGGGACGATGAGCTAATTTTATCTAGTATTTTGATTGTTGTTGTAATGGAATCTATGATGAGAAATGGAAGTTTAATAATTCTAGTTCAAGTTGCAATTGTTGGAAAAATTGTTTTAGAAGCTAATGTGAATTGAATATAGTGTTCTTGCACTCATGTCGTAGCATCTCATATCATAGTATATCTTGGCATAGCGTATCATGTCATAGCATTGCCCCTTTTTCAGAACACGGTGTCCCTTATTCTCGTATACGGAAAACAGTACAATTCAGTAAACAGTATCCTTTACTCACATTTACAGACGCCGAATACATCGGCTCTCCCAACCCCCCTCCCCAACGGTGTCCCAACATATCATATCATATATGTATATCATGCATCATATATACAGACGCCGCGTACGGCTCTCCCATATCCCGCGTCCGGGCATCCCGCGTCCAGGATGGAATCCAGCTGAATCAGGTGGTGATATAACAGTGGCCCTTCCCCTTTCCCTATATACATATACGTGTACATTTACTTCTCTATTATACATATACATGTCTTATATACAAATACTTGTCCTATATACATATACATGTCCATACACATATCCCTGTATCATATAACCAGCATGCACGGGAGTCCAAAGAAAGTTACGTCTATCGGAGTGACAGAAAGTCGGTAACCTCCGATTACATTATAGAATACTCGTGATCGTTCTGTCTCACCTTGAAGGAACGAGTATTTTAAGGTGAGTCTATCAAAGAAGAATAATATTAAAGTAAACGTAGAATGAAATCGTGGGCATCATAGATGACAGTTCATAGACTTTGAAATCTTTAGAAAATAAAGTCATAGCTAGGAAATATAAATAAGATTCAAAAATTAGTTTATCATTTTCATGTTTACATAAGATACTTAGCTTAGTCATCTTAGTCATAGAGTCGTTCCGGTAGTGCGTATCATAGGCATATCCTCTTATCTAACATAATTGTTATCATTATCATCATGGAAGTGCCCTCGTTAGAGGAGTCATAGTACTTATCATTTGGTAACGAAATCGGGATCAAAGGTTCCCTTTGGATTCACTTCAAGTAAGTCAAGCAAGACTGTAAGGAAAATCCGAGAGTAACGGGCCCACCTCGGGCCGGATGGGGTGGCGTATATGATTTACATATGTTACGTGTCATGTCATTACTTGTGAGGGTTCTAGGATAATCGGGTCCCACTTATGCAAGTTCTAAGGGTTTTAGAGGTCTTTCCATCATTTGCACACAGTCTAGTTCAATTCTATTAAACAAAAAATGGAAAACTTTAGGTGCGGATTCCGGGGACTAGGGTTGTCCCCGAGGCTCGTACCCGACTTATTACATCTAAGACATGCCATAGAAAGAAGGGTGAAGCCTTACATACCTCTTTCCGCCCCTTTTGCTATTCCAAATTCAAGTCGCAAATCCGCCAAAATCTACAAATTGGTCACATTTACCAAAATTTGGTTAGAGCATTTGGAATTGGAATCTTAAAGTAACATTTGTCTACCGAAATTTCGGTAGCACTTCCCCTGTAAATACTCCATCCCACCAAGTTCAACTTGGCCAATTTCAATCATCAACAATCCCGGGAATTCAACCCGGCCAAATTATCAATAACAAAGCCAACAACCATACTAACAATTTCGATAACCGACCCAAAGTACATTCTAACAATTCAATCAATATACAATTTCCTTCAAGACCTTCCAAATTTAATAAAACAATAACGACCTAATAGTTCATACACCAACAACATCATACTAGTCTCATTATCTTCCATGCATTCAAGAGCAATATTTTCAATTTACATAATCTCTAAAGCAAGTCTCCAACTACCATAATTTCTCTAAGATCATTAAGCTTTTCATTAGCAATCTAGAATCCACAATCAACACAATTTCACTCCATAACCATTAAATCCTTATTTTACATTATGGAACTTACCATAACAACAATTACAATACTAAGTAAAATTAATTCACCACACCTTTCCATAACCTACACCATTCGGCCAACACACCCCATATACATATTTTCATGAATCTCCATATTTTCTATACTTTATAACAATAACCAACACACAATATAACACAACATAACACGCAACACATACACACTCACGGCTTGGCTATGCAAGTCACGGCCACACACACACACCTTCATATCACATACATTTCATCCATCTTTATACTCTACAACACACTTAAGCATCTATAATATATAAGAAAAAGCTCAAATCTTACCTCTTTTACTTTGAATCTTCACTTGACTACACTTGCAAACTTGCCAAGATTTGTGTTTCCCTTGCTCCAAAGAACTCTTCACTAGGTTAAGAACCCTTCAAGGAATTGTTTAGCTAGGAGAGGTAAATTGTTGATGGAAAAATTCCCAAAGTTCTTATTGCTCTTGCTATGGCCGAAATGGCCTAGGAGTTTCTCTCCTCTTCCTTTTATTCTTTGCCTTCTCTTGAACTTTCTAGAGAATTAATGAAATAAGATGACTTAGTCATCTTTTAAATTGTTTCATTAAATTCATATGTGGGCTTAAGCCCAACACCACAAGCCCACTTTTTTTTTTTCTATTTTTGCACTTCATGAAAAAAATTAAATTTTTCCAAATTCCAAATTTTCCCTTCGTCTTCCTCCATGTTCTCCACGAATCATATTGCGAATTTCCCTTTATGCCCTTGACCTTTCTTAATATTTCCACTTCAAAATTTTTATAAACAACTTATACACCAAACAAGATCAAAATTATAGTCTTGCTCTTAATCTCCCGCAATTACCTCAAATTATCCGAATGCGAAAAATGCGGGATATAACATCCTCCCCCCCCTTTAGAACATTCGTCCTCGAATGTTAAACTGGCCTCATAGCGTAGTATAAGGTTTCGGGGAGGTCTCCTTCATAGATACCTCACATGTCGCTTAGCATATCCATTTTAGGGGCTTAGGTTGCCCTTATGTCATAGGTCATTTAAGTTAGTTCCGAGTACTGGCCTTACGTTTATAAATCCCCTTCACTGGACCTTGAATCGTCATAGTCCATCTTAGGTCTATCATGCTCTCCCCCCCTTTTATTAAAGGGTCAACGCACGCCTACGCCCTTTAAATAACTGTCGCCTTTTGCGACCTTTATAGTTGTCATTCCTTCTTCGTGGAGTCTGCCGCGTCTATCCCCTCACTAGACATGTTCCCATATATCACCGTACTAGGGCTTTCTAGTATCATCTAGTACGGTTTCAACATCGGTCTAACCTTGTAACATCTGTACTTTCCTTCTTTATTTCTAAAGCTCTGTCATGCCTTCTCCCTTTCTGCTAGTCTAGTCCGTCTTCACTTACCCGACTTCTATAGGGTTTTTAACCACCTCATACGCTCTAATTTACTTTAGAATACCAAATTTCACATTCGTCTCTTGTTCCCACGCTTATGGAAGTTTCGGCATATTTCCCAGGGGGTCACCCATCGTGATATTGCTCCCACCTTAGCACGCTTAACCTGGAAACTTTAGTGCATTTTAATACGTGAATGCCGGTATAATCATATCGACTGCCCCGCACGACGTTCGTCGCATCATTTAAGGTAAGCCGGGGTTCTAACAACTCCCAAGACGCCTTTACGGCGAATCCCGCTCTTATCTTCACTTTCCTGACCATACGATTTCCATATTTCCTCTATTTAAATCTTCACTATTTACTCCCGTCTATACATATAACTACCTTTTATCCGGGGTTTCTAAATTCGCACTGGTGGCGGAAACATCTCAGTCGCCAGTACTCATAACCGCTAAGTCTTTGGCCCCTTTTGAATTTCTGTCTATCGTCATTAATTAATATTTTTACAGAGATCACGTATGCATAGAAAGTTTCAAAGGAAATCTCATATACCTGTAGCCGATCAATCTTGAGCCTGATCCGGGGAGCTACCGTGTGAAGTATGTTCTTCATTCTCGTTGGCCTGCTCATCGCTCGTATGCCCCTCGTCATTTCTCGCATCTGAATCCGAAGAGTATAAATAATCCGACGATTCCTGGTTCTCTGATGGCCGGAACAAGGGACAGGAGAAATCCGTAGCACTCTCCGAGGTGGCCGGACTGGCACGGTCCTCCATCACGGGGACAACTGGCATATCACCGGAAGCCTCCTCCTCCGTCGTCCCAGAAGAGTGCTCTGACGGGTCTGTGCCATAACTATCCTCCTCCCTGGAGGTAAGAAGCTCTGGGGGAGTCATCGTCGAATCCTCTGAGGGATCTGTATCATAGCCACCATCCGTGGAATCCCCTGTTCTAGGAGTCAAAAACTCTGGAGGAATTGTTGCTGGGTCCTCCGACGGATCTGTATCATAGCTGTCCTCCGTAGGATCCTCTACTCTGGGAGTCAGGAACTCGGGAAGAATTGTGGCTGGGTCCTCTGACGGATCTGACTCAATCGAATAGCCGAGGCTCCTCTTACTCGGCTCTGGAGATACTCTAGGGGCCTTACTGGTGCCCCCACTATCTGAGGCTGATCTCTTCATCGACATTACTGAAACCATATCATAGGATTAGGAAAGGAATATGGAAACCTGGGAGGATAGCTCTATCGCACGATCTTAGAATACAAAGAAGGTCATATTTCCTAAATGCCCTGTAGCCTCCTGTCTATAATTGTGGCGCGCTACACACCCATAAGCAGGACTCTACTGGACACGGCTCGTAGACAAACCCTAGGACCGAACTGCTCTGATACAACTTCTGTCACGACCCGACTAGGGGCCGTGACGAGTACCCGATACTTGTACCGAGCACCCCTTATCTATCGTTTCACCTTTACCTCTTAGCAAGCCATATGAACAGTACCGCACACATTTTTTTTGAACATTAACATTAGTAGGGTCATTATGAACATAGACTAGTAAACTTCGCTGTCACTTTACATAGCAGCATTAAGATGCCAAAATACCACATATCTAACTGTACATAACTGACTGTGCATATCTGTCTACGAGCCTCTAGACATAGTACATTTATACATAGAAATAGCCGGGTGCTGCCGTGCCCAAATATACATACACAAAATAGTACCGCAGAAGTGAAGCTCCGGAACAACGGGAGCGCTGTCAAGTGCGGCTGGTAGAGCTTCTAGGGATCAAATCCACCTGTCTGCTGACCTGTGCGGCATGAAACGCAGCGTCCACAAGAAGGGACGTCAGTACGAATAGTGTACCGAGTATGTAAGGCATAAAAGATAATATAAACAGTAACATAGAGTACGATTAACAATATCATGGAGTCATAGGACATATAACGAGGCAGGAAAGTAACCTGTACGTGGGAAGGACTCTGTTTCAGGCCGGCTATCATGAAGGCTTGTCCTTTTCTCTTTGAGACATTTCTTTCTCGTAGACACAGAAACTAGGATTTATATCATGTCATTTTTTATCATATTATGTGCTGCTCTATCATAGCGAGTCGTATCACGTCATGTCGTAGCATCTCATATCATAGTATATCTTGGCATAGCGTATCATGTCATAGCATTGCCCCTTTTTCAGAACACGGTGTCCCTTATTCTCGTATACGAAAAACAGTACAATTCAGTAAACAGTATCCTTTACTCACATTTACAGACGCCGAATACATCGGCTCTCCCAACCCCCCTCCCCAACGGTGTCCCAACATATCATATCATATATGTATATCATGCATCATATATACAGATGCTGCGTATGGCTCTCCCATATCCCGCGTCCGGGCATCCCGCGTCCAGGATGGAATCCAGCTGAATCAGGTGGTGATATAACAGTGGCCCTTCCCCTTTCCCCATATACATATACGTGTACATTTACTTCTCTATTATACATATACATGTCTTATATAGAAATACTTGTCCTATATACATATACATGTCCATACACATATCCCTGTATCATATAACCAGCATGCACGGGATTCCAAAGAAAGTTACGTCTATCGGAGTGACATAAAGTCGGTAACCTCCGATTACATTATAGAATACTCGTGATCGCTTTGTCTCACCTTGAAGGAACGAGTATTTTAAGGTGAGACTATCAACGAAGAATAATATTAAAGTAAACGTAGAATGAAATCGTGGGCATCATAGATGACAGTTCATAGACTTTGAAATCTTTAGAAAATAAAGTCATAGCTAGGAAATATAAATAAGATTCAAAAATTAGTTTATCATTTTCATGTTTACATAAGATACTTAGCTTAGTCATCTTAGTCATAGAGTCGTTCCGGTAGTGTGTATCATAGGCATATCCTCTTATCTAACATCATTGTTATCATTATCATCATGGAAGTGCCCTCGTTAGAGGAGTCATAGTACTTATCATTTGGTAACGAAATCGGGATCAAAGGTTCCCTTTGGATTCACTTCAAGTAAGTCAAGCAAGACTGTAAGGAAAATCCGAGAGTAACGGGCCCACCTCGGGCCGGATGGGGTGGCGTATATGATTTACATATGTCACGTGTCATGTCATTACTTGTGAGGGTTCTAGGATAATTGGGTCCCACTTATGCAAGTTCTAAGGGTTTAAGAGGTCTTTCCATCATTTGCACACTTTCTAGTTCAATTCTATTGAACAAAAAATGGAAAACTTTAGGTGCGGATTCCGAGGACTAGGGTTGTCCCCGAGGCTCGTACCCGACTTATTACATCTAAGACATGCCATAGAAAGAAGGGTGAAGCCTTACATACCTCTTTCCGCCCCTTTTGCTATTCCAAATTCAAGTCGCAAATCCGCCAAAATCTACAAATTGGTCACATTTACCAAACTTTGGTTAGAGCATTTGGAATTGGAATCTTAAAGTAACATTTGTCTACCGAAATTTCGGCAGCACTTCCCCTGTAAATACTCCATCCCACCAAGTTCAACTTGGCCAATTTCAATCATCAACAATCCCGGGAATTCAACCCGGCCAAATTATCAATAACAAAGCCAACAACCATAATAACAATTTCGATAACCGACCCAAAGTACATTCTATCAATTCAATCAATATACAATTTCCTTCAAGACCTTCCAACTTTAATAAAACAATAATGACCTAATAGTTCATACACCAACAACATCATACTAGTCTCATTATCTTCCATGGATTCAAGAGCAATATTTTCAATTTACATAATCTCTAAAGCAAGTCTCCAACTACCATAATTTCTCTAAGATCATTAAGCTTTTCATTAGCAATCTAGAATCCACAATCAACACAATTTCACTCCTTAACCATTAAATCCTTATTTTACATTGTGGAACTTACCATAACAACAATTACAATACTAAGTAAAATTAATTCACCACACCTTTCCATAACCTACACCATTCGGCCAACACACCCCATATACATATTTTCATGAATCTCCATATTTTCTATACTTTATAACAATAACCAACACACAATATAACACAACATAACACGCAACACATACACACTCACGGCTTGGCTATGCAAGTCACGACCACACACACACACCTTCATAACACATACATTTCATCCATCTTTATACTCTACAACACACTTAAGCATCTATAATATATAAGAAAAAGCTCAAATCTTACCTCTTTTACTTTGAATCTTCACTTGACTACACTTGCAAACTTGCCAAGATTTGTGTTTCCCTTGCTCCAAAGAACTCTTCACTAGGTTAAGAACCCTTCAAGGAATTGTTTAGCTAGGAGAGTTAAATTGTTGATGGAAAAATTCCCAAAGTTCTTATTGCTCTTGCTATGGCCGAAATGGCCTAGGAGTTTCTCTCCTCTTCCTTTTATTCTTTGCCTTCTCTTGAACTTTCTAGAGAATTAATGAAATAAGATGACTTAGTCATCTTTTAAATTGTTTCATTAAATTCATATGTGGGCTTAAGCCCAACACCACAAGCCCACTTTTTTTTTCTTTCTATTTTTGCACTTCATGAAAAAAATTAAATTTTTCCAAATTCCAAATTTTCCCTTCGTCTTCCTCCATGTTCTCCACGAATCATATTGCGAATTTCCCTTTATGCCCTTGACCTTTCTTAATATTTCCACTTCAAAATTTTTATAAACAACTTATACACCAAACAAGATCAAAATTATAGTCTTGCTCTTAATCTCCCGCAATTACCTCAAATTATCCGAATGCGAAAAATGCGGGATATAACAATGATGTTATGATGTGTGACGGAGATTACGTAGCAAACCTTCTGGAGTATGATGTGTGTGGCGCCAAAGGCAGGGTGGCGCCACGTTTCCCCGGGTCCCGTAAGGGGCCGGATACCGTTCTTGGCATGCATGATTCGTGTTCTCAGTAAGTGTTTTATTATTGTTATATCCCGTATTTTTGCGCGTTCGGAAAATTCGAAATAATTTTGACTTGTAAGAAATATGGCCATGTTTCTATTTTATTTAACATATGAGTTGTTCATGAAAGAATATTGATACGGAAATATTGAGGAAGGCTAAGGGAAAAATTAGAATTTTGAAAATTAGTTTCGTGAAGTACAAATTATTGAACCAAGTAATTGGGCTAGAGAAAAAGTCACAAATTAGAGGCCCAATTTAAGGGCTTGGTCGGCTATGGTCCAAGAAAAGGGGTCTAAGCCCATGAATTAATTAAGTCATGTGATAGATAAATATAAGGTTTCATTAGTCATCTTCAACTAGAAGATTCAAGAAAAACAAAAAAATAAATGAGAGCCCCTCCATAAGGCCATTCGGCCGAAGCTCAAGAGAAAAAAAAATTCTAGCCTTCCAACTTTGATTCTAAAATCTCATCCTGCTCGAATTCTTAACAAGTTCAAGACGCTCTTCGACGTGGTATAATTAGTTAAGCTAGAAAACAACATTTGCGGCAAGTGAGAATTTGAAGAAAAAGGTAAGAATTCTATTCTTTTGTGTTATGGGATAAGTGTATACGTTATAATAATTGGAATTGGATGAGAATTATGGAATTGTGGTGTGTGTGCATGGCCGTGTGTGTGTGTGAAGTGGTGCATGGCCGTGAGCCATAGTGTAGTGAAGGGAAGGTGAAGTGAAGTTCATTTAGTTGGTTAGTTATGTCGTTGTGACCTTTGTGACGTAAATAAAGGTTTAATGAATCGAGTCGGCATTGAAATTAGTTGTATCTTGTTATGGGAAACTATATACTTCTAATTTAGTTTTTATGTAACCATGGAAGTAAAATTCTAAAATGTGAATTATGGTTGTCGTTAATGAATTTAAAGGAAGACAATGAGACTTTGTAGCTTCGTTGTAATTGTAGAAGTTTCGGATGGAATATGGAGTTGGCGGGATTGCTTGAATCCTTGAATATTGTTTGGGATGCTATTGAAATATGTTTGAATAATCTTGAATTAGTTAATGAATATGGAAAATGTTGATATTAGTTTGGTAATGTGAAGTTGGAATGGAAGTGTGCATTATCTAGGAAGTAAGAATGATTATGTAAGCATGCGTTTTGTTGTGGTTGTTGATGTTGTTGGTATTGTTGTGGGTGTTGTTGTTGATATTATGGCTGAGTTAATTCTCGGGGATGTTGAAGTTATAGGGGAAATGCTACCGAAATTTCGGTAGACAAATATGGATTTAAGTTTGAATTCTTAAAAGCTTGTAACTCATATTTGGTAACTATGACCAATTGTACATTTTGGTGGAAACGGGAGTTGAGCTCGGACGAGCGTAGGACGCGAATAAGGTATGTAAAGCTATCCCTTTCCTTCTCTTGGCATGTCCTCGGTGTACTAGGTTTGGATTTGAGCCTCGGGGGTTATTCTGTTCATAGAAATCGGAGTTTACTTTTGGTACTATTTCATTCAGCAAAATTGAATTAGAACCTTTTACTTTGTTGGAAGGAAATGTTCAAACATCTATAATTATCATAAATGTAACTGAATCCCCTTGAAACTTTCATGGGTGACTCCATAGAGTCTAATGTTTGTAAATTACGTATGCCACCTCGACTTGACCCGAGGTGGGCCCACTAGCCCCGAGATCTCCTTCGTTCGTCCTATTCGACTTATTTTTGTATGATGTCAAAAAGGAACTTCTGCTTATGATTCTGGCTACCAAAGAATGACGTTTTAGTGGCTCCATTATATTCTAATATATACTCTAAATTACAAATCCGATTTCAGAAATACTTTTGTGAGACAGATTTCATATTGTTCGGTTATTCAAACTAGTTTACTTAGTTTGTTGTCATATGATCATACCAAGTGTTCACCATTGTTTTTATATGTAAATTGCATTGATTTCTCACTACTCCGCCCGTGCATGTTATTATGATATCGTTCGCCGGATCCTGGGCCGGTTTTGTAATCGTGCGTATTATGACATATTCAGAAGTATGATGTGTTACGGTTCCCGAGACCTCGCCATAGGGCCGGGTACCATTTATGGAGTTATGCTGTGATATGGATTATGATATGTTTTGATGATATGATATGTTGTGATGATGTGTTATGTTCGGGGTTGTACGGAGATTTGAAACCTTCTGGAGTATGCTGTGTTGTGGCACCAGCGTCGGAGTGGTGACAAGGTTCCTAAGCCTTATGCATGATTTGTTTTATTTTGCAATATGTACATATGTTTTCAGCACAGGTTTTGGTATACTGATTCGGTATTCTCTTTCTGTATCTTTCACTTCAGTTGTGGTTTGGATTTCTGTACTCTATGCTTTACATACTCAGTACATCTTTCGTACTGACCCCCTTTCTTCGGGGGCTGCGTTTCTTGCCCGCAGGTACAGACATACGTGCAGGAGACCCGCCAGTGTAGGCTACATATTCTGCTATCTTGGATTGCTCCCTTTGATCCGGAGCTCATCTTTTGGTATATATCTTTTGTACATATGCCTCTGTATATTTGACTATTGGGGTACGGCGGGACCCTGTCCCGTCATATGTTTCTGTTATGGTTTGTAGAGGCCTGTAGACATATATGTGGGTCATGGGTCATGTTTGTCCGATTATGTTATGGTTTGTGTCTTAAGCGGTCCTGTTTACTATTATGGCCATAACGGCCCACATGTTTGTATATGTATGTGTACGTTTGGGCGATGTGTATTCCGCCAGCTTACCGGTTTTGGTATGATATTTCTGTATAAGTGACCGCTTAAGATGATGTTTGCTTTTCAGTATTTGCTCAAACTAATGTATGTAAAATTTGAATAAGTCTGTGATATGTCGATCTGGTAAGTAAGTCCGTCTGGGTGTCCAGCTAGGGTAGTAGTCACGGCCCACGGGGCTGGGTCGTGACAAAAGTGGTATCAGAGCGGTTTGTCCTCGAAATGTCTACAGGCCGTGTCTCGTAGAGTCTTGTTTATCGGTGTGTTGTGCACCACATCTATAAACAGGAGGCTACAGGGCATTTAGGGTGTTACCTTTCTTTGAATCATAGATCGTGCGATAGAGCTGTGCTATTAGGATGACTCTCTTCTGATCGGTTGTTGTGTTTTTCGGTGATGCCTCCGAAGAAGGCAGCGGCTGCCCAGAAGGGCAAGGCGATGGTAGGAGAGTGTTATGTCCCATATTTTCATACATTGGGACGTTTTAAAATAAACGCGACAAGTTAAAGACAAGACTATCTTAAGGTACGAAGTAGAGATTTTAACTTCCGGTTTCGTTTCGAGTCACAATTTATCTACAATTTTCGTTTGGCATTGAAGTATTAATGGAAAATTGGGATTAAACTAACCATAATTGGATTAATAAGTGGGATTGGAAAGACAAAAATCTGCCCACTATTTTAGGCCATGTTTGGCCGTGCACTATAGTGCCTTGGTCAAGGAATCTTGACCCAATTTAGTGTGATCCACATGTCCAAGGCATGTAGGGGACATATAGACAAGAAAATCTGTTCACTCCACATTTTCACAACTCATTTCAACATTCCAAAGTGTAGAACACTTAGAGAGAGAGAGGGAAGCTCTCGGCTAAGAACTAGCCGAGAGTGAGGTTCAAATTGCTCAAAAATTCCAGTTTTCTACACCAATTTTACTCCTCATCTAGTGTATAAGAAGGTGTAGTAGTTGTTGAAAAGAAACAAGAAAGTGTAGCACCTAAATAGAGTTGAAGTTTCGGCCAAGGTGAAGAACAAGATTGAAAGGTAAGAATGCTTATTGTTCTTATGTTGCATGATAATTTGAATGTATAGTTCATGCAAGTTGTTGTTGGATTATTGTTGTGGTTGAAGTAGAGAGTGAGCCGTGAGTGTGGTGAAGTCATGATTGATTTCATTTTTCATGTATTGTTGATGAATTTAATAGGTATCAACATAGGTAAATGAACAAAGATTGTAGAAGTTTGGTTGTGATGTTGCATGTTGGATATTGGACTGTTTTCTTGAAATTTAAATGAGCCGTGTGCCCTTGATTCTAATGAAGTCATGCTTAATCTTCTTGTACATGGATTGGAAGTGAATTGAATGTGTTGTAGTATGGATAAATGGATGAAAATCATGAAGTTGTTGAAGTGGTGTTGTAGCCGTGTGAGTGGACTGTTTTGGGGTGGGGGGATTTAGGGACTGTTTTGTGTCACATTTGGATTGTTGTTGTTATGAACATTGTGGTGTATTGTATGCATGTTGAATATGTGAATTGAGGTGTTAAAGAAATGAATTATGTTGAAGTGTATAGGCAGTCCAAAACCGTGGACTGTTTTGGTACTACAAGTTAATTTGTGTGTGTTGAATGTTGATTCTTGTTGCAAACGTTTAGTGAAAGTAAAGTGCAATGATTAAAGTTAAAACTGAAATGAATTGTGGACTGTTGTAAGAATGAAGATGATGCTAAAACAGTTCCAAGAACCATGAAAGTAATGTCATTAAACGTGTTGTTGTTGTTGCAAGTTAAAACTGGAAAATTGCTAAGCGAGAATGAAAACATTATGTGTGTTGTTTAGCCGTGTGTATGGGGCAGTTTTGAATGATGTGTGGACTGCCCAAGTTCCCTAAGTAGTGTTTAAACAAGTTTGGATTGATACATGAAAGAACGATTGGCAATGTTAGCTTGTAGCGCTAGTTGGTTTGAATGCGAACGAAACGTCGTTTAAATGTTAGAAAGGGATTGTGAGCGTCAAAATACGTATTGAATTCCCTTGTAGACTAATTGTAGCTCTTCATATCTTGATATAGGATAAGTGTTTTTGGGCAGCAAGTACAAGTTAGAATACAACTAAACGCTAAAGGTATGTAAAGCCTATTCCTTCTTTCTTTTGGCATGTCCTAGACGTAAGTATGAAATGATATGAACCTTGGGGTAAATTCTATTCTCTAGTTCCATGCATGACTTATGATTCTATATTTCCTTAATGCTATTGTCACGAGCCTACCATATGATTGACTAATGAATGATGTATAGAAGTTCCTACTCTTAAAAGAATGGCATGAAAAGAAGCATACTTGACTTCCAAAAACTACATCATGGAAATTGATACATGTACATGAAAGCTGAAACGTTCCTTGCTATGGCTTGTAATGAGAGTTGAAAAGAATTGAATATGATTATTATCCCAATACTTTAGAGCTGGTTAGTTGCTTATCTATTGAGTCTCAAAAGATGAATGGCTTATATGTGGTTGCTTATTATTTTGCTCGTGCTTATCACTATATCCTTCACTGAGTCCCGGGCCAGGACACGTTTTCGTGCGCATGTTTATTATATTATTCACCGAGTCCCTCACTAGAGGGCCGGGACACGTTATATATATATGATGATGATATGATGATATGATGACATGATGATATGATGATATGATGATATGGAGATGGTGGCCAGGAGGGCATATATTCCTATTACCGAGTCCCTTACTAAAGGGCCGGGACACGTATATGTTTATATTTATGATGCTATGATTATAATTACCGAGTCTCTCATTAAAGGGCCGGGACACGTTATATATGTTATATACAGAATGAGTATGCAGCATTGATTACACAACTCTATATTGAGATTGATATGAGAATGATACAGATGAAAAATGTTCAAAGGCAAGTTTTATGAAATTCTGTTTGTTGCATTGAATCCTATACACCTTGTCTCAGTATGAGTCTATTATTACATTTCATGCTTTACATGCTCAGTACACATTCCGTACTGACCCCCTTTCTTCGGGGGGCTGCGTTCATGCCCGCAGGTACAGACGCTCGTTTTGGAGATCCGCCAGCCTAGGGTACCTATTCAGCTATTTTGGACTGCTCCTTTGTTCCGGAGCCTAGCTTGTGGTATAACTTCCTTTGTTGTATGTATAAGTGTTCATTTGGGCACGGCGGGGCCCTGTCCCGCCATATGATACGGTCATTACTCTTAGAGGTCTGTGGACATTTGTGTGGGTCTGTTTGTGGTTGTTGATGCGTTTTATGACTATGACTTATGTTTGGGGCGTACCCATTCGTAATGGCAGCCTTGTCGGCTTGCATATATATGTATGTTTGGTATGTTACATATCGTGGCAGCCTTGTCGGCTTGCGTAGGAATATATGTATGTTGCTGTTAAAAATTGTAACTCCTCCGGAGACAGGTGCCTACGACATACAAAACTTTGACAGCTTTAAAATAACACCCTACCTTTTTATACAAATGAGATCATGACATGCTGATTATAAATGATTATAATTAACAGATAATATGAGTGTCCAACTCGGGCACTAGTCATGGCCTACGGGGTTGGGTCATGACAAAAGTGGTATCAGAGCGGTTCTTCCTTGGAGTGTCTACAGACCGTGTCTAGTAGAGTCTTGTTTATCGATGCGTTGTGCACCACATCTATAAACAGGAAGCTACAGGACATTTAGGATGTTACCTTTCTTTCATATCTAAGATCGTGCGATAGAGCCCAGTCATAGGAAATGAAATTCCTTATACTAACCCTTGATTTCAGCAGTAGAACGGCATCGACCGAAGAAGGTGACTGATGATAATGGAAGTTTCAAATCACGCAGGTAAGCAACGGTGCGAAGAATGTATATCGGGTAAGGTATTTGAAGTACGATTGAAATGTAAAGTTAAAGATTGAAAGGGAAGGTAAATAGGAAAGTGTAACAGGTGCAGTTTGGATTAGACATACGAGGTAAGTCCATCATTTTCATACTGTTGTTAATATTGGGAGCCCTGTGTGGCTATGATATGATTTGATGTGTATATATATATATATGTTGGCCCTGTGAGGCATTGATGGTATTCCCTGCGTGCAGGTTCTGGGATAGTAAGAAAATACAGAGGGAACTCTGCTAAAAATTTTCACAAGTATAAAAGGAATGAGATATTAGTTCGTGATATGTATGGAAAGGTCGTGTCAACGGTAATGATAAGAGTTTACTAAGTGGTGAGTGCAGTTGACTGCGAGAAATAAGTTAATCGTTGAATTGATGGTAATAGTAATTATGAGATCGATATCAATATAGTAAAAAGGAAATGCTAGGGAAATTTGGAAGGGTCTGTGATAATAAGAGATGATTTAAAAAAAAAAAAACTGTCAAATCTTAATAGGGTGTTATATGAGGTACCGACTGAATTGATAAGCAGGGACAAATTATGACGAGCTTATAGTTAAAAGAAGTAATAGTATGATTAAGATAGGAGTACAGAAGAAAAAGAATTGTGACGGATGTGAATATATTGATAAGGCAGCTTGCGAGGTAAGACAGCTTGTGAGGGATTAAAGGATAAGATTGACTATGGGGTCGAATACGAACACGATATAAAGTGAATAAAATAAGGATTATTATGAAGATGAATGGAGTTTAGTGAGGAAGCGATTAAAAGATATGACGTGATCTATGTGACTAGAATATAAAGGTAAGTGTGAAATGGAAAAGCGAGTTATAGAACGAATAAGGAAGAGTTATTAAGTTTTGTAGGGAAAGTTCAGAGTAACGGTTATATGATAACGAGTACAAAAAAAAAAGGGGGAGTAATTGAAAGAAGGAGATAAGAAGGAAGCGAGATAACAGTGTAGTAATAGGTCATGACATGTGTAGCCGAAGACACGAGTACTACAAATAACGGAACTGTGAAAGACCAAGTTATAGAAAAATGAGCAACGACGTAGAATGAGTGCTAAGAAAATACTGGTATGACAAGAATAAACAAGGATGGACAGAATACGCTTGGAAAATAAGAAAGGGGTTATGCACAGGTGATGTTTTCCGAAGGATACAGAGGTAGCATAAGATTCTTCATGCACAGAATAAAAGATAGCCATAGGCGGGAGAAATGATAAGGGGATTCCAAAGGAAGCACCTAAGATAGACATAATTAATTGAGTACGAGTATGGAACGAAAGGGGGATATATATTTATGAACTTAAAGGTGTAGTACGATGACGAAGTGATAAGATAAGGCTATCATTAAAATGAATCTGATACGATCTTGAGTGAGTTAGAAGTCGGTACTGGGCACACAACAAGGGAGAAAGGGCATAAGGCATAAAGGAGTACTGCGTGTACACGACCTCACCTCGGAAATAGTGGAATCCTTAAAGGACCAAGGACGGTAGGCTTGAGGAGCAAGTGATGTATTGTAAATTTATTAAAGGAAACAGATGATATAGGTTGGGATAAAGATAATGTTACAAGAGGATTTGGACACTTATAATCAGAATATAGGTGCTACCTAATTGAGAATTTGGAATGACTACAAGTACTAATTAATTATTGATTGGAATGAGTGGAATGTGGCCTTGGATGAGTGCTACATTGGTCGCATTACTCGAGTACAGATTACCGGATGAGATTTGTACTCTATATATAGAAAGGCTCTCGTCGCTTCATGATTTTTGCTAAGGTTTCGAACGTGGATAATCAAAGCTATAAATTATAAAGAAAGACATAGATATGGTACAATATACCAAGAGAATTGAAAAGGGATCAGATGAGTTTAAGATTGGAGAGAGAACATAGAGCAGGATATAAATAGATAATGGTATAAGTACACCCTTAAGGGGGGAAGCGGATAAGAGAAATGCAAGTGTGAGATGGAAACAATGGACGCTACAATATATTTAATATGAGTGCTTAAAACCTTAAGTGAGATCCCTCGTTGGGACAAGTTAGTAAGATCTGGAAGCCAACAATAAATGGGTAGAAGTCAGGATGGTATCTGAGACAGTGCTGAGAATTATTTGTAAAGACCTTGGATAATATGACATTAGAAAGTAGATGCTTATGAAAAGAAAGAGTATGACAAGAGATATTATAAAGGATAGCAATGCTATACCAGATTAGAGGCTAAGATGTTGGCAATGGAGTTGCTCGTTAATAATATGGTGACTTATAAATAGCAAAAGGAGGAAGGGTTGAAAATCTCCTATAGTAGGATACAAGAAAATCAAAGGGGTGAATAAAGAAAAGGAAAGAAGTATGACAAGATAGACAGCAAGTGAATTTTTGTACAAATAAGACATGCAAAGCAGAATGAACCAGGAGAAGAAAAGACTATGATTAAGATTAGATGTACTTTATACGAGCTGTACAAGAAGGTTATGCAACCTACAAATATTTGTATGCAAAAAAAAAAAAAAAAATATATATATATATATATATACTTGATAAGAAAAGTAAGGATTCAGTAATAACAATGCGGTTGCGATATTCTGGACACATTATGGAAAGGTGTAAGATGGTTTGAACCAAAGTACCGAGATAGAATTAGTACTGAGGGAAAAAGCCATAGTTGAGCCCCGATATCAATTGAAAGATATAAGAGAAGAATGTAAGGTCTGCATCAAGACTGATGAGACGACGCCAAGGTATTCCTTGGGCGGATTTGAGCGCCTTCGCGTATTCTTGTAAAGATTGCGGCATAATGTGTAATAGGGAAACTAAAGACGAAAATCCGAGTAAAGAGGCAATAGAATATGTCTAAGGTGTTACAAGTCGGGTTAAGGGAAATTATGAAATGGTTTAAGTAAGACTTCATGAGGTTCCCACATCTATTAACTCAAACACAGGAGCTCAGTTTACAGCTAACTTCTGGAGATCATTCCAGAAGGGATTGGAGACACAGGTGAGTCTTAGTATAGCATCTCACCCTCAGACTGGCGGACAGGCCAAGCGTACTATTTAGACGCTAGAAGATATGTTGTGGGCCTGTGTTATTGACTTCAGAGGTAGCTGGAAAGATCATTTTCCACTTATCGAGTTTGCCTAATATAGTAGCTACCATTCTAGTATTCAGATGGCACCGTATGAGGCCTAGCACGGCAAGAAGTGCAAGTCACATATTGGCTGGTTTGATGTGGGTGAGACCAAGTTGATAGGCCCAGATATGATTCAGCAGGCGGTTAATAAAGTAAAGCTTATTCAGGAGAGATTACTGGCAGCCCAAAGTCGGCAGAAATCATATGCAGATAATTGACGTCGACACTTAGAATTTCAGGTTGGTGACTGGGTATTCTTGAAAATGTCTCCCATGAAGGGTGTTATGAGATTCGGCAAGAAAGGGTAGTCGAGCCCGAGATACATTAGACCTTATCAGGTTATCCGTAAGGTAGTCCAAGTTGCCTACGAACTAGATTTACCAGCGGATTTAGAAGCAGTACATCCGGTCTTCCATGTGTCAATGCTTCGGAAGTATATAGGCGATCCTTCCAGAGTATTCCCTACAGATGATATTCAGGTAACAGAGGAGCTATCATACGAAGAGCAGCCTATTGCCATACTTGATCGACAAATCAGGAGGTTACGAACAAAAGATGTGGCGTCGGTTAAAGTGTTGTGGCGGAACAATAATAGGGAGGAAATGACTTGGGAGACTGAAGAGGAGATGAAAAAGAAATATCCTCGCTTGTTTTCCACATCTACAGGTAATTTAAACTCCTTTGCTTGATTATGTTAATTGGCTGCTCACTTTATATGTTAGCGATAAGGAAAACCCTTCCCAAAACTCTTATAGAACCCAACGGGATAAAATCGACATTCGAGGACGAATGTTCTAAAGGGGGGGAGGATGTTATGTCCCGTATTTTCATACATTGGGACGTTTTAAAATAAACGCGACAAGTTAAAGACAAGACTATCTTAAGGTACGAAGTAGAGATTTTAACTTCCGGTTTCGTTTCGAGTCACAATTTATCTACAATTTTCGTTTGGCATTGAAGTATTAATGGAAAATTGGGATTAAACTAACCATAATTGGATTAATAAGTGGGATTGGAAAGACAAAAATCTGCCCACTATTTTAGCCCATGTTTGGCCGTGCACTATAGTGCCTTGGTCAAGGAATCTTGACCCAATTTAGTGTGATCCACATGTCCAAGGCATGGAGGGGACATATAGACAAGAAAATTTGTTCACTCCACATTTTCACAACTCATTTCAACATTCCAAAGTGTAGAACACTTAGAGAGAGAGAGGGAAGCTCTCGGCTAAGAACTAGCCGAGAGTGAGGTTCAAATAGCTCAAAAATTCCAGTTTTCTCCACCAATTTTACTCCTCATATAGTGTATAATAAGGTGTAGTAGTTTTTGAAAAGAAACAAGAAAGTGTATCACCTAAATAGAGTTGAAGTTTCGGCCAAGGTGAAGAACAAGATTGAAAGGTAAGAATGCTTATTGTTCTTGTGTTGCATGATAATTTGATTGTATAGTTCATGCAGGTTGTTGTTGGATTGTTGTTGTGGTTGAAGTAGAGAGTGAGCCGTGAGTGTGGTGAAGTCATGATTGATTTCATTTTTCATGTATTGTTGATGAATTGAATAGGTATCAACATAGGTAAATGAACAAAGATTGTAGAAGTTTGGTTGTGATGTTGCATGTTGGATATTGGACTGTTTTCTTGAAATTAAAATGAGCCGTGTGCCCTTGATTCTAATGAAGTCATGCTTAATCTTCTTGTACATGGATTGGAAGTGAATTGAATGTGTTGTAGTATGGATAAATGGATGAAAATCATGAAGTTGTTGAGGTGGTGTTGTAGCCGTGTGAGTGGACTGTTTTGGGGGGGATTTAGGGACTGTTTTGTGTCACATTTGGATTGTTGTTGTTATGAACATTGTGGTGTATTGTATGCATGTTGAATATGTGAATTGAGGTGTTAAAGAAATGAATTATGTTGAAGTGTATAGGCAGTCCAAAACCGTGGACTGTTTTGGTACTAGAAGTTAATTTGTGTGTGTTGAATGTTGATTCTTGTTGCAAACGTTTAGTGAAAGTAAAGTGCAATGATTAAAGTTAAAACTGAAATTAATTGTGGACTGTTGTAAGAATGAAGATGATGCTAAAACAGTTCCAAGAACCATGAAAGTAATGTCATTAAACGTGTTGTTATTGTTGCAAGTTAAAACTGGAAAATTGCTAAGCGAGAATGAAAACGTTATGTGTGTTGTTTAGCCGTGTGTATGGGGCAGTTTTGAATGATGTATGGACTGCCCAAGTTCCCTAAGTAGTGTTTAAACAAGTTTGGATTGATACATGAAAGAACGATTGGCAATGTTAGCTTGTAGCGCTAGTTGGTTTGAATGCGAACGAAACGTCGTTTAAATGTTAGAAAGGGATTGTGAGCGCCAAAATACGTATTGAATTCCCTTGTAGACTAATTGTAGCTCTTCATATCTTGATATAGGATAAGTGTTTTTGGGCAGCAAGTACAAGTTAGAATACAACTAAACGCTAAAGGTATGTAAATCCTATTCCTTCTTTCTTTTGGCATGTCCTAGACGTAAGTATGAAATGATATGAACCTTGGGGTAAATTCTATTCTCTAGTTCCATGCATGAGTTATGATTCTAGATTTCCTTAATGCTATTGTCACGAGCCTACCATATGATTGACTAATGAATGATGTATAGAAGTTCCTACTCTTAAAAGAATGGCATGAAAAGAAGCATACTTGACTTCCAAAAACTACATCATGGAAATTGATACATGTACATGAAAGCTGAAACGTTCCTTGCTATGGCTTGTAATGAGAGTTGAAAAGAATTGAATATGATTATTATCCCAATACTTTAGAGCTGGTTAGTTTCTTATCTATTGAGTCTCAAAAGATGAATGGCTTATATGTGGTTACTTATTATTCTGCTCGTGCTTATCACTATATCCTTCACTGAGTCCCGGGCCAGGACACGTTTTCGTGCGCATGTTTATTATATTATTCACTGAGTCCCTCACTAGAGGGCCGGGACACGTTATATATATATGATGATGATATGATGATATGATGACATGATGATATGATGATATGATGATATGATGACATGATGATATGATGATATGATGATATGGAGATGGTGGCCAGGAGGGCATATATTCCTATTATCGAGTCCCTTACTAAAAGGCCGGGACACGTATATGTTTATGTTTATGATGCTATGATTATAATTACCGAGTCCCTCATTAAAGGGCCGGGACACGTTATATATGTTATATACAGAATGAGTATGCAGCATTGATTACACAACTCTATATTGAGATTGATATGAGAATGATACAGATGAAAAATGTTCAAAGGCAAGTTTTATGAAATTCTGTTTGTTGCATTGAATCCTATACACCTTGTCTCAGTATGAGTCTATTATTACATTTCATGCTTTACATGCTCAGTACACATTCCGTACTGACCCCCTTTCTTCGGGGGGCTGCGTTCATGCCCGCAGGTACAGACGCTCGTTTTGGAGATCCGCCAGCCTAGGGTACCTATTCAGCTATTTTGGACTGCTCCTTTGTTCCGGACCCTAGCTTGTGGTATAACTTCCTTTGTTGTATGTATAAGTGTTCATTTGGGCACGGCGGGGCCCTGTCTCGCCATATGATACGGTCATTACTCTTAGAGGTCTGTGGACATTTGTGTGGGTCTGTTTGTGGTTGTTGATGCGTTTTATGACTATGACTTATGTTTGGGGCGTACCCATTCGTAATGGCAGCCTTGTCGGCTTGCATATATATGTATGTTTGGTATGTTGTATATCATGGTAGCCTTGTCGGCTTGCGTAGGAATATATGTATGTTGCTATTTAAAAATTGTAACTCCTCAGAAGACAGGTGCCTACGACATACAAAACTTTGATAGCTTTAAAATAACACCCTACCTTTTTATACAAATGAGATCATGACATGCTGATTATAAATGATTATAATTAACAGATAATATGAGTGTCCAACACGAGCACTAGTCATGGCCTACGGGGTTGGGTCGTGACAGAGAGACCAGTCAGATGCAGAGAGTTACTTAGGCTCGTGCTCAGACTATGCCCGATGTTGTACCTCAGTCAGATGGTTCAACTACACCACCACCGGAGGAGCCTGGAGCAGGTCCATCATTAGCTCCAGAGGCTCCAGCGCCCGAGCCTCCAGCTCCCCAGGCCGGGGCAGAGGATAGGGCGATGAGAGAGGCAGTTCAGCTATTGATGACGTTGGTGGCAGGATAGGCTCGCAGATGCGGGCTGAGAGGTGATGATGATGACAGGTGTGATAGCCTGAGGGTCCGTGATTTTCTGGTCTAAGCCCGAGGAGGACCCCCAGGACTTTATTCGGCAGATGCAGCGCTCGTTGAGACTGGTCAGGGCTTCAGAGACCGAGTCTGTTGAGCTAGCTTCACACAGATTACAAGACGTTGCTATTAATTGGTATGAGTCCTGGGAGCTGTCCAGAGGTGAGGGTGCTCCCCCAGCTACGTGGGACGAGTTTGCAGCCGCTTTTCTCCGCCACTTTTTGCCCCCGGAGTTGCGGAGGGCGAGAGTTGATAGATTTTTGCAGTTGCGGCAGAGAGGTCGGAGTGTTCGTGAGTATAATTTGGAGTTCGATTCCTTGGCTTGATATGCACCTGCTATAGTAGCGGATATGGCTGACCGGATGCACCGGTACGTGATAGGGTTGGACCGCTACCTGGTTGACAGTTGTATGGTGATGGCATCGCAGACTGATATTGACATCGCCCGATTACAGGCTTATGCCCGGGGGATGGAGGACTGGCATAGGGGAGAGCAGCCCAGTAGAGATCGAGACAGGAGGCCGCCCAAGAGGGCCAGATTAGCGGGATATTCTGGAGATATTCGAGGCGGGCAGCCTCAGCCACAGCAGTCAGGCAGATATCCTCCTCCGTCAGGCCGGGGTACACAGTCCACCGGTAGACGATTTGATGGTGCAGGACCGTCTGGGGCCGGCCAGAGTTCCAGAGCACCAGGTTCGCAGATGACTAGGGGTTCCAGCCAGTCCAGACCACCCAGGCCCCGTTGTTCTTATTGTGAGAGATCACACCCAGGGGAGTGCTACCGAGCTACAGGAGCCTGTTTTTCTTGCGGCCGTCAGGGTCATGTTATGCGTGATTGTCCGTTGGCGAGTGGTTCTGGTGGTACAGTTCAGCCGACGGGATCAGCCGCTGGTTCATCCTCTACTCCTTCAGCTATACGCCCTGCGGGACGAGGTATGCCGGCACCGGCGGGCCGCGGTCGAGGCCGTGGCGGTGTTTCAGATTCTAGCGGTCCTTCGAACCTCATATATGCATTGGCTAGCCACCAGGACCAGGAGGCGTCGCCAAATGTTGTTACAGGTACATTATTGGTTTTCTCCCAATCTGTATATGCATTGATTGATCCTGGTTCTACTTTATCATATATCTCCCCGCTCGTTGCTAGTAAAATTGGAATAACACCTGAACCTATAGAGCCATTGGAAGTAGCTACGCCGGTAGAGGATTTTATTATAGCGAGGCAGGTATTTAAAGATTGTTCTGTGATTATATGTGGTCGCTGCGCTAAGGCTGATTTGGTAGAGCTAGATATGACAGAATTTGATGTTATTATGGGCATGGACTGGTTAGCTTCCTGTTATGCTAATGTTGATTGCCAGAAAAAGGTAGTTCCTTTCCAGTTTCCAGGGGAACCAGTCATAGAATGGGCAGGAAACACTGCATCGCCGCGGGGTAAGTTTATTTCATACCTCAAGGCTAAGAAGATGATTCGGAAAGGCTATATCTATCACTTGGTCCGTGTGCACGATACTAAGGCCGAGACACCTACTCTCCAGTCAGTTCCGGTTGTCAATGAATTCCCAGATGAGCTTCCAGGTCTTCCCCCTGAACAGGAGATAGAATTCACGATAGATTTGCTGCCAGATACTCAGCCCATATCTATTCCTCCGTACAGAATGGCACCAGCAGAATTGAAAGAATTGAAAGAACAGCTGAAAGATTTATTAGAAAAAGGCTTCATCAGACCCAACACGTCACCCTGGGGAGCTCCGGTATTGTTTGTAAGAAAGAAAGATGGTTCGCTGTGAATGTGTATTGACTACAGACAACTAAATAAGGTGACTATCAAGAATAAATATCCCCTCCCCCGGATTGATGATTTATTTGATCAGCTGTAGGGTGCTAAATATTTTTCGAAGATAGATTTGCGTTCGGGCTACCATCAGGTACGGGTACGAGAGGACGATATTCCGAAGACTGCTTTCAGAACGCGGTATGGGCATTATGAATTCAGAGTGATGTCTTTTGGGCTGACTAATGCTCCAGCGGTATTCATGGATTTGATGAATCGGGTATTCCGGCCGTTCCTTGATATGTTCGTGATTGTATTTATTGATGATATTTTGGTCTATTCACGATCAGCAGAGGAACATTTAGATCATCTGAAACAGTACTTGGCACACTTCGGCAGCAAAAATTATATGCTAAATTCTCCAAATGTGAATTCTGGTTGACCTCAGTGGCATTCTTGGGGCATATTGTCGGAGCAGATGGTATTCGGGTCGACACACAGAAGATTGAAGCTGTACAGACTTGGCCTAGGCCTACTACACCGACAGAGGTACGCAGTTTTCTGGGGTTGGCCGGATATTATAGAAGATTTGTGGAGAATTTTGCTTCTATTGCGGCGCCATTAACAAAGCTAACTCAGAAGGCAGCAAAATTTCAGTGGACCGATGCCTGTGAACGTAACTTCCAGATGCTGAAGGAAAAATTAATTACAGCCCCAGTCTTAGCTCTCCCAGAAGGGTCAGATGGGTACGTCATTTATTGTGATGCCTCTGGTATTGGGATAGATTGTGTGTTAATGCAGCACGGGCGAGTCATAGCCTATGCTTCCCGGCAGCTCAGACCGCATGAAAGGAATTATCCCACTCATGATCTGGAATTAGCCGCGGTGATTCATGCTTTGAAGATATGGCGACATTATTTATATGGGGTCCACGTTGATATTTATACGGACCATAAGAGCCTCCAGTATATTTTTAAACAAAATGAGCTGAATTTGCGGCAGAGAAGATGGCTTGAATTATTGAAAGATTATGACGTCGATATTTTGTATCATCTGGGGAAAGCCAATGTGGTAGCTGATGCACTTAGCCGCAAGTCCATGGGCAGTTTGACTGATGTACAGCCTGATAAGAAAGAATTGGTTCGTGAAATTCATCAGTTAGCCAGCCTTGGAGTTCGTTTGGCAGATTCTGGAGATGCTGGGATTTCTGTTCGAGAAGTTTCTGAATCATCAATTATGGAAGAAATAAAGCGGCGTCAATTCAAAGATCCTGTTCTAGTACATTACAGAAGTGTGGCCCTTAATAAAGAAAATACTCAGTTCGAAATTTCGCCTGAAGGGGTATTATTATTTGGAGGCAGATTATGTGTACCGGACGTTGCAGGGCTACGGCGGCAAATCATGGGCGAAGCACATATTACTCGGTATTCTATTCATCCTGGATCTACTAAAATGTACCATGATCTCAAATGTTTATACTGGTGGGACGGTATGAAAAGAGACATTGCAGAGTTCATTGGCCAGTGCCCAAATTGTCAACAAGTTAAGATCGAGCATCAGAAGCCCGGTGGATTATTGCAGGAAATGGAAATTCTGGCTTGGAAATGGGAGATAATTAATATGGATTTTATCACAGGTTTTCCGCGCACTTCCCGGAAGTCCGATTCCATATGGGTTATTGTTGATAGGCTGACCAAATCAGCCCATTTCCTTCCAGTCAGGACCACTTATTCGGCTGAGGATTATGCCAGACTGTATATTAAAGAGATAGTAAGGCTTCACAGAGTTCCTATATCCATTATTTCTGACAGAGGTGCACAGTTTACAGCTAACTTCTGGAGGTCATTTCAGGAAGGATTAGAGACTCAGGTGAGTCTTAGTACATCATTTCATCCTCAGTCTGACGGACAGGCCGAGCGTACTATTCAGACACTGGAAGATATGTTACGAGCCTCTGTTATTGATTTCAGAGGTAGCTGGGATGATCATCTGCCACTTATTGAATTTTCTTATAATAATAGCTATCATTCCAGCATCCAGATGGTGCCGTATGAAGCCCTATATGGTAGAAAGTGTAGATCTCCGATTGGTTGATTTGATGTGGGTGAAACTAAATTAATTGGTCCAGATGTGGTCCAGCAGACAGTCGACAAGGTGAAACTCATCCGAGAGCGACTATTAGCGGCCCAAAGTCGACAGAAATCGTATGCTGATAAACGACGTCGACCTTTGGAGTTTCAGGTTGGAGACTGGGTATTTCTAAAAGTGTCGCCTATGAAGGGCGTAATGAGATTCGGCCGAAAGGGAAAGCTCAGTCCACGATATATTGGCCCTTACCAAATTGTTCGAAAGATTGGGAATGTCGCTTACGAGTTGGACTTGCCACCCGATCTGGAAGCAGTGCACCCGGTATTCCACGTATCCATGCTCCGTAAATGTGTCGGTGACCCTTCCAGATTATTTCCCATAGAAGATGTTCAGGTAACTGAAGAGCTATCCTATGAAGAACATCCTGTAGCCATTCTGGATCGGCAGGTGAGGAGACTGCGCACCAAAGATGTGCCTTCTGTGAAAGTCCTGTGGCGGAACAATAACCGGGAAGAAATGACCTGGGAGGCAGAGGATGAAATGAAGAAGAAATATCCTTACTTGTTTCCTACACCTACAGGTAATCTAATTTCTAAGTTTGTTATATTGATTGGTAAATAATTTATGTGTGCTACTCATAAAAAGGGAAACTCCCCCGCAATGCTTGTAAAGCCCTATAAGGTTAATTTAACATTCGAGGATGAATGTTTTAAAGGGGGCGGGGGGAGAATGTTATATCCCGTATTTTTGCGCGTTCGGAAAATTCGAAATAATTTTGACTTGTAAGAAATAAGGCCATGTTTCTATTTTATTTAACATATGAGTTGTTCATGAAAGAATATTGATACGGAAATATTGAGGAAGGCTAAGGGAAAAATTGGAATTTTGAAAATTAGTTTCGTGAAGTACAAATTATTGAACCAAGTAATTGGGCTAGAGAAAAAGTCACAAATTAGAGGCCCAATTTAAGGGCTTGGCCGGCCATGGTCCAAGAAAAGGGGTCCAAGCCCATGAATTAATTAAGTCATGTGATAGATAAATATAAGGGACCATTAGTCATCTTCAACTAGAAGATTCAAGAAAAACAAAAAAAAAAATTGAGAGCCCCTCTATAAGGCCATTCGGCCGAAGCTCAAGAGAAAAAAAAATCTAGCCTTCCAACTTTGATTCTAAAATCTCATCCTTCTCAAAATCTTAACAAGTTCAAGACGCTCTTCGATGTGGTATAATTAGTTAAGTGATAAAACAACATTTGCGGCAAGTGAGAATTTGAAGAAAAAAGTAAGAATTCTATTCTTTTGTGTTATGGGATAAGTGTATACTTTATAATAATTGGAATTGGATGAGAATTATGGAATTGTGGTGTGTGTGCATGGTCGTGTGTGTGTGTGAAGTGGTGCATGGCCGTGAGCCATAGTGTAGTGAAGGGAAGGTGAAGTAAAGTTCATTTAGTTGGTTAGTTATGTCGTTGTGACCTTTGTGACGTAAATAAAGGTTTGATGAATCGAGTCGGCATTGAAATTGGCTGTATGTTGTTATGGGAAACTATATACTTCTAATGTAGTTTTTATGTAACCATTGAAGTAAAATTCTAAAATGTGAATTATGGTTGTCGTTAATGAATTTAAAGGAAGACAATGCGACTTTGTAGCTTCGTTGTAATTGTAGAAGTTTCGGATGGAATATGGAGTTGGCGGGATAGCTTGAATCCTTGAATATTGTTTGGGATGCTATTGAAATATGTTTGAATAATCTTGAATTAGGTAATGAATATGGAAAATGTTGATACTAGTTTGGTAATGTGAAGTTGGAATGGAAGTGTGCAGTATGTAGGAGGTAAGAATGATTATGTAAGCATGCGTTTTGTTGTGGTTGTTGATGTTGTTTTGTATTGTTGTGAGTGTTGTTGTTGATATTATGGCCGAGTTAATTCTCGGGGATGTTGAAGTTATAGGGGAAATGCTGCCGAAATTTCGGTAGACAAATATGGATTTAAGTTTGAATTCTTAAAAGCTTGTAACTCATATTTGGTAACTATGACCAATTGTACATTTTGGTGGAAACGGGAGTTGAGCTCGGACGAGCGTAGGACGTGAATAAGGTATGTAAAGCTATCCCTTTCCTTCTCTTGGCATGTCCTGGGTGTACTAGGTTTGGATTTGAGCCTCGGGGGTTATTCTGTTCATAGAAATCGGAGTTTACTTTTGGTACTATTTCATTCAGTAAAATTGAATTAGAACCTTTTACTTTGCTGGAAGGAAATGTTCAAACATCTATAATTATCATAAACGTAACCGAATCCCCTTGAAACTTTCATGGGTGACTCCATAGAGTCTATGTTTGTAAATTACGTATGCCACCTCGACTTGACCCGAGGTGGGCCCGCTAGCCCCGAGATCTCCTTCGTTCGTCCTATTCGACTTATTTTTGTATGATGTCAAAAAGGAACTTTTGCTTATGATTCTGGCTACCAAAGAATGACATTTTAGTGGCTCCATTATATTCTAATATATACTCTAAATTACAAATCCGATTTCAGAAATATTTTTGTGAGACAGATTCCATATTGTTCGATTATTCAAACTAGTTTACTTAGTTTGTTGTCATATGATCATACCAAGTCTTCACCATTGTTTTTATATGTAAATTGCATTGATTTCTCACTACTCCGCTCGTGCATGTTATTATGATATCGTTCGCCGGATCTCGGGCCGGTTTTGTGATCATGCGTATTATGACATATTCGGCAGTATGATGTGTTACGGTTCCCAAGACCTCGCCATAGGGCCGGGTACCGTTTATGGAGTTATGCTGTGATATGGCTTATGATATGTTTTGATGATATGATATGTTGTGATGATGTGTTATGTTCGGGGTTGTACGGAGATTTGAAACCTTCTGGAGTATGCTGTGTTGTGTCACCAGCGTCGGAGTGGTGACCACGTTCCTGAGCCTTATGCATGATTTGTTTTATTTTGCACTATGTACATATGTTTTCAGCACAGGTTTTGGTATACTGATTCGGTATTCTCTTTCTGTATCTTTCACTTCAGTTGTGGTTTGGATTTTTGTACTCTATGCTTTACATACTCAGTACATCTTTCGTACTGACCCCCTTTCTTCGGGGGCTGCGTTTCATGCCCGCAGGTACAGACATACGTGCAGGAGACCCGCCAGTGTAGGCTACATATTCTGCTATCTTGGATTGCTCCCTTTGATCCGGAGCTCATCTTTTGGTAGATATCTTTTGTACATATGCCTCTGTATATTTGACTATTGGGGTACGGCGGGGCCCTATCCCGTCATATGTTTCTGTTGTGGTTTGTAGAGGCCTGTAGACATATATGTGGGTCATGGGTCATGTTTGTCCGATTATGTTATGGTTTGTGTCTTAAGCGGTCCTGTTTACTATTATGGCCATAACGGCCCACATGTTTGTATATGTATGTGTACGTTTGGGCGATGTGTATTCCGCCAGCTTACCGATTTTGGTATGATATTTTTGTATAAGTGACCGCTTAAGATGATGTTTGCTTTTCAGTATTTGCTCAAACTAATGTATGTAAAATTTGAATAAGTCTGTGATATGTCGATCTGGTAAGTAAGTCCGTCTGGGTGTCCAGCTAGGGCACCAGTCACGGCCCACGGGGCTGGGTCGTGACAATTATTCTGCATATCGTGCTTAATGTCTGTACTAACCTTCTGCACGTGCCACAGCAATATAATATGTGTATATGGATCGGGCTGCACGTTCCGCAACAAATACATTTGTGGATCGGGCCGAACGTTCCTCGGCACTAATATGTTATATATGTGGATCGGGTCGTACGTTCCTCGGCACTATTATGTTACATATGAATCAGTTATGTGTAAACGTATATGATGACATACGCTGTTGGGACGCGCGGTCTGTGTTTGGAAAATACACATTTTGGCACTCTGGATAACCTACTTACCTTCTGTACTTTTTCTTACATATAGCATCGGTATATACGATTTGAATTCTGAAGAATAAGTATTTTGGTATTCTAAAAGTGTACTTACTCTTGTATCGTTTCTTTCGATTATAATTCTGGTTGCTGTATTCCATGCTTTACATACTCAGTACATATTCCGTACTGACCCCCTGTTCTTCGGGGGCTGCGTTTCATGCCACGCAGGTACACCCAGATGAGTACGGGACTTCGCTAGAAGATGCTTCAGCTGGATTGGCAACTCCATTTGCTCCTGGAGTGTTACCGAGTCAGAGTATATGGGCTGTGATGTTTGTTCGAAGTTAGAGATAGTATGTCGGTTTTGTAAGCGGCTCCATCAGCCGATATGTCATTTTGTATTATGTGATAAACTCCTTATGACTACAGATTTTGTCTGATTCGAAAACGTTGATGAAAGAAAGATTTGAAAGCTTACTATGTATTTCACTACTATTTAATTTCAGAGTCCGAGGAGATTATGTGTAAAATAAGAGTCTGTGGGTTCGCTCGGCTCCGGATATGGGGTCGGGTGCCCATCACACCTTAGCGGGATTAGGGTGTGACAAAGTGGTATCAGAGCAGGTTTGTCCTAGGGGTTGTCTGCAAAGTCGTGTCCAGTAGAGTCCTGTTTATGGTGTGAAGCGCGCCACAATTATAAACAGGAGGCTACGGGGCATCTAGGGACGGTTGACCTTCTTTCTGTCTTAGATCGTGCGATAGAGCCAAGTCATAGGAAAATGAAATTCCATATATAAGCCTTACATATGATGGAAGGAGGTAAGTGATGATATGGAAAGTCACTGCGGTAAGTATTAATATATTTGATCTGTTATTTGAAATTGGCAGTTCCGGATGGCTAGAATGTGATAAATAGTTGTATGCTCTGTGAGGCATTGTTGATATTTGCTGTGTACAGATTTTGAAAGGAAAGAATGGTCTAAGAGGAACCAGGTCTATTGAAGGATTCAGAGAAAGTTGACAAGCAGTTTTGCTGTAGATTATTATGTACGGATGGTGAGTGGAAATCTGAACATATTGATACCTGAGTACTTATAAGTAACGATAACGAAGGCGTGTTCCCCACCATCGGGAATCTGGAAATCTCGGATAAAAAATACCCATACTCACAGGTGAAAGGTGAATATTGAAGATTGAAAAGGGTAAAATAGTAAATGTACAAAGAAGGATGTGTTACGAGAATATCTCGGAATCTGTAAGACCTTGACTAGCCCCAAATCATGTAATAAAGGCCATATGAGAAAGCGGACGCGATTATATCAGTATTAAGGCACCGGATGGGTGACCCCCTGGGAAGTATGCAAGAAATCCTAAAGATTTAGCCATAAGAGACAAATGAAAAGCTAGAGTAACCTAAAGGGAAATTAGCGTATATGGGATGGTTGGAGATTAAAGAAGCCACACAGCATGCGACAGGCTAGACTAGAGAAGAGACAGAAAGTACGCCACAACTTTGAATTAGGATAGGCTTGAATGACGTTTGGAAGTATTTTGTGGGCTAGTTGATAATAATTATATGTATATATATATATATATATATATATATATATGAATGCGTACGATATCTCATCTGTAATTGTATCAGTGGACACGTGTGTCCTAGCGACCAGTGCTACGATATGGAAGGCACCAATTGAATAAGGATACCGAACTCCAAGTAACAACAAAGGTAAATGGTACGAGTGTTATAAGATGAGCTGCTATTATTTCTACCACAGGATAAGATTGGAAATTTTAATACAACAATATTTGGAAAAGAAAAAGTGTGAGTAAATGGAAGGCAAGAAGGTCAGATGTCGGGAAAAGATGAAAGTTAAGAAAACCTTAGTGAGTGAAACTCTCGAGAGAAATTACCGGTAAGAGTATGAGATTATTTGAATAATTCAAAGGAAGGCACGTGAAAAGGATAAAGTATCGTAATATGAAACAAGAGAGAAGTGTGTGACGTTAAAAAAAACTGATTTAAATAAGTGGGGCTAAAGGAATAGTGACCACGACTAGGAACATGAGGTAAGAGGAAGAATGCTTAGGTCTTGCGACGATGTTAAGAGACTTAGGCCCTTGAAAGGAAAATAAAGGGACAAAATGGGAAACTATATTAATGTGGTTGCCTCGGACATGGGAATGCTTTCCTAAAAAAAGATGACTTGAGAGTAAGATGGGTTTGCACGTTTAAGGCAAAAATTTCACGAACTTCAAAGTCGAGTCGGTAAGTGTACTGGTCTATCAAGTCTTAAAAATTGATTTATGTGCATATAGTTTCTCACTACTCTGCTCGTGCATACTGTTATTATATCTTTCGCCGAGTCCCGGGCCGGTTTTGTCATCGTGCGCTCTATGTTATATTCGGCAGTATGATGTGTTACGGTTCCCCGAGTCCCCCACTAGGGGGCCGGGTACCGCTTATATACGGCGTTATGATGTGTTATGGCGTATGATGTGCTGTGATGTTATGATGTGTTTCGGGGTTGTACGGAGATATGAAATCTTCTGGAGTATGATGTGTTGTGGTGCCAGCGTCGGAGTGGCGACCACGTTCCTGAGCCCTATGCATGATGTTTATATGCATTATTTGTGTTTTAAAAACAAGCTTTTGGTATACTGATCTCTGTACTCGTTTTCCATACTTCTTATTTCAGTTATGATCTTGATTATTGTATTTCATGCTTTATATACGCAGTACATATTTTGTACTGACCCCCTTTCTTCGAGGGGGGGGGGCTGCGTTTCATGCCCGCAGGTACAGACGCTCGATCTGGTGACCCGCAAGCTTAGTACACCTTTTCTGCTGTTTTGGAGTGCTCCCTTGTTTTGGAGCCTACATTCTGGTATAGACTCTTCCGTTGTATATATATATGGATATATTCAGGGGTACGGCGGGGCCCTGTCCCGTCATATGATTCTGTTGTTATTCTTAGAGGCCTGTAGACATGTATGTAGGTCATGGGTCGTTATTGTTCAGTTATGCCTGTGTGATTTATGTCTTAAGCGGTTCCATTTGCTATGACAGCCTTATCGGCTCTAGTGCACATATGTATATATATGTTTTTGGGCGATGTGTTTTACGACAGCCTTGCCGGCTTTTGTGTGATACATTTTTTATATGTGACCGCTTAAGACGACGTATGGCCTTCGTATCTGGATAAGCCGTTGGTATGCCGATTCTGGTAATAAGTGTGTACGGGTGTCCAGCTCGGGCACTAGTCACGGCCTACTGGGTTGGGTCGTGACAAAAGTGCTATCAGAGCAGTTCGTCCTCGGAATGTCTACAGGCCGTGTCTAGTAGAGTCTTGTTTATCAGTATGTTGTGCACCACATCTATAAACAGAAAGCTACAGGACATTTAGGATGTCACCCTTCTTTCGATCTTAGATCGTGCGATAGAGCTGTATTATTAGGATGGTTCCTTTCTAACAGATTGCTATGTTTACAGTGATGCCTCCGAAGAAGGCGACAACTGCCTAGAAGGGCAAAGCAGTAGCAGGAGACTGAGTCTGTCGAGCTGGCTTCATATCGGTTGCGTGATGTAGCTGTTAATTGGTATGAGTCCTGGGAGCTGTCTAGAGGTGCGAGTGCTCCTCCAGCGGTGTGGGATGAGTTAACAGCAGCCTTTCTCGACCACTTTCTGCCTCCAGAGATGCGGCGAGCGAGGGTTGACAGATTCTTACAGCTGAGAAAGAGGGGCAGGAGCGTTCGAGAGTACAACCTAGAGTTTGACTTTCTAGCCAGATATGCGCCCACCATCGTAGCTGATATGGCCAATAGGATGAATTGATATGTGATGGGGTTGGATCATTATTTGGTTGATAGTTGTATGGCGGTGCTATCCCAGCTTAGGATGGATATTGTTCGGGTGCAGGCGTACGCACAAGGAATGGAGGATCGACATAGAGGGCGCCAGCCCGATAGAGATCGTGATAGGAGGTAGCCCAGGAGAGCTAGGTCCGCTGGTTATTCCGGGGAGTTTCGGGGCGGGCAGCCTCAGCAGCAGTATAGCAGATATCCCTCTTAACCAGGCCGGAGTACACATCTACAGTCCACGGGTAGATGATTCGATGGTGCAGGGCACTCAGGAGCAGGCCAGAGTTCCAGGGCTTCGGGTTCGCAGGTGAGCAGAGGTTCCAGTCAGACGAGGCCACCTATGCCTCGGTGTTCTCACTGTGGGAGAAATCACCCTGGGGAGTGTTATCGTGCTACGGGTGCCTGTTTTTCTTGCGGCCGTCAAGGCCATATTATGAGAGATTTCCCGTTGGTGGGTAGTTCCGGTGGTGCAGCTCAGTCTACTGGGTCAGTTGCTGGTTCGTCATCCACTTCTGTAGCTATGCGCCCTATTCAGCGGGGTATGCCAACACTAGCAGGCCGCGGTAGAGGTCGTGGCGGAGTTTCTGATTCTAGCGGTCCCTCGAACTGCATATATGCCTTGGCCAGCCGACAGGATCAGGAGGTGTCACCAAACGTGGTTACAGGTATACTATTGGTCTTCTCCCGAGATGTATATGCATTAATAGACCCAGGTTCTACTTTATCATATATTTCTCCCCTTGTCGCTAGTAAAATTGGGATAAAACCTGAACCGATAGAACCGTTCGAGGTAGCTACACCGGTCGGGGATTCTGTTATTGCAAGGCAGGTATATAGAGATTGTTTAGTAATTATATGTGGCCATTGCACCAAAGCCGATTTGATAGAGCTGGATATGATAGAATTCGATGTTATTATGGGCATGGATTGGTTAGCCTCTTGTTATGCCAATGTTGACTGTCAGAAGAAGGTAGTCCGCTTTCAATTTCTAGGAGAACCAGTTATAGAATGGGCAGGAAATACAGCATCGCCGAGGGGTAAGTTTATTTCATATCTCAAGGCTAGGAAGATGATTCAGAAGGTGTGTATTTATCACCTGGTTCGCGTGCATGATATTAAAGCAGAGGCACCCACTCTCCAGTCAGTTCCAGTAGTTAATGAATTTCCAGATGTATTTCTGTACGAGCTTCCAGGCCTTCCTCCTAAACGGGAAATAGAGTTTACGATAGATGTGCTGCCAGATACCCAGCCTATATCTATTCCTCCTTACAGAATGTCACATGCAGAACTGAAGGAATTGAAGGAGCAGTTGAAGGATTTATTAGAGAAAGGCTTCATCAGACCCAGTACATCACCTTGGGGAGCACCGGTACTGTTCGTGAGGAAGAAAGATGGGTCGCTACGGATGTGCATTGTTTATAGGCAGCTGAACAAGGTGACCATAAAGAATAAGTATCCCCTTCCCCTTATTGATGATTTATTTGACCAGTTGCAGGGTGCTAAGTATTTCTCAAAGATAGATTTGCGCTCGGGCTATCATCAGGTGCGGGTAAGAGAGGCAGATATTCCGATGACTTCATTCAGGACCCGATATGGGCACTATGAGTTTAGAGTGATGTCTTTTGGGCTGACCAATGCCCCAGCAGTGTTTATGGACTTGATGAATCGGGTATTCAGGCCGTTCCTAGACATGTTCGTGATTGAATTTATTGATGATATTCTCGTTTATTCACGATCAGAAGAAGAGCATTCAGATCATCTGAGGACAGTACTCGGAACACTCCGGCAACAGAAATTATATGTTAAGTTCTCCAAATGTGAATTCTGGTTGACTTCAGTGGCATTTTTGGGGCACATCGTCGGAGCAGATGGTATTCGAGTCGATACAAAAAAGATCGAGGCCGTAAAGAATTGTCCTAGGCCTACGACGCCTACTGAGGTACGTAGTTTTCTGGGATTAGCAGGGTATTTGTCACGACCCGGCTAGGGGCCGCGACGAGCACCAGGTGCTACCCCACCCGAGCACCCCCTTATCGTACATAACATAACATCTAGGTGAACCATAAGTCAATTCGTGCTTTTCTTATCGTTAATCATATTGATCCCATTAGACGACCATCATCATTTAACATATCATAGGCATCTGTGCCACATCATAAGTACAGGGCCGACGTGGCTAACAAAAGATATACAAAACATGGGCCGACATGGCCGAACATCTCTACCCACATACACATGACTACGAGCCTCTAAGAGTATGACATAACGTATGAGCGGGACAGGACCCCGCTATGCCCACAATTATATACACAAAAGAATAAGTACCCAAAATCTACGGCTCCGAAAGAAATGGAGCACTGCTATGCAATCTCTGAATAAGCAGCTATGGATCAAGTCTGTCTCCCTGTGCACCTGCGGGCATGACGCAGCGTCCACAAACAAAAGGACGTCAGTACGAAGAATGTACTGAGTATGTAAAGCATGATCAACATCAATATAGAAGCATAATAGATATCATATGAAATAGCATAGGAGGGGAGACAGTAATATCATCATCATCATGTCGCTTACTTGCATACATCGTCGTTCGTATCCCATAATAAAAGCCATACCACCTTGTGTTCATATTCGTATACATGCCCTTACTAAGTCTTATCACACTCATATTCATATTATATACATGGTCATATCATATACATAGTATTTACATAGCATACCCAACCTCGTAGGATCGGTGTGTCATACATACTTGGCCAACCAAGGCTCAAGATCATACATACCTGGCCCTACCAAGGCGTCAGGGTTATCCGTACCATCTGCAGAGGTGTGCGCGCGTTTCGTAATCGTATACATACTTTATACATAGTCATATACATATAGTCTTAGCCGGCATCATAAGCTCGGGGTCTTATCATAGACCTTCATAGGCATACATATACAGATATCATAGCTCGTAAGCATCTCCAGTCTCATTTTACTCTCATCATCATTACTATCCTCATCATTATCGTTACATTTACATTATAGACTTACTCGTCATACAAGGAACATAGTATAATCATAGTACATATCAAGGGTCGTGAGCTTATGAGCTCGGAATGTCAACCATGTGAAGACAACATACTCATATAGAGGAATTAGGAATTTGGCCAAGAACCATGCCTTATGAAAGAAGGGTTAGCCTTACATACCTTTCCGTCGAACTATTCTACACTTGCACGTTCCCTTCCAATGCTAGCGTTTATACCTTCATTAATATCATAACAATGGCCATTAGTCATTCACATTATCCACATTATCTAGATTCCTCAATTTGCCTCTAATTCACCCACATTCATGGTCATAACACCCAACTTCGTCCATTCGTCTAAAGTGTTTAGTTCATGATCTTAATACCATTTATAACACATTCATATCACAACACAACAACATTCATAACTCAATTCAAACTATTTCTCAAAATGTCACTATTCATCATTCATGACCTAGTTGACCACATTTTCTACAATCCATGTATTTTAATTCTCCAATACCTTAAACATCTTGTAAAAATCATGAATCTTACCTTAGAAGTTGTAGGAACAAGCTTTGGTTGATAATACTCTTCTTTGAGCAAAACCCTAGTTTTTCTCCATTTGGATTTCTTGACTTGGATGATCCTTGATGATTCCCTTATCCTTGATTAACTTGTCTTAATGTTATTGATGGCTTATAATCCTTGAAAACTCATATAATAAATGTAGAGAGAAGTTTTAGAGAGAAGTGGTGTAATGTTGTAATGAAATAAAATAAGTCTTGATCCTCATATTTAATGAATTGGAAAATCTGTGCTGGGTGAACAATGGTCGTCCATGGAGGTTTACGGACCGTATTCCACTATACGGCTCGTCCTCCATGGGTGTATTTAGCCATTTCCAGAACCAGAAGCTGGGCTGCCTTCATGGTGGTTTACGACCATGGTTTACGGGCCGTAAATCACTTTACGGTCCGTCCACCAGGTCGTATTTAACCATTTCCTCGGCTGGCAGAAAGTCGAAGCTTTGCTTGGCAGTTTATGACTGCCAGTTTACGGACCGTATTGCACTTTACGGTCCCGTATTTTGCAATATACGATCACTGGGCAGTTTCAATTCTGCAACTTCCCATATTTCTTAGACTTCTCATTTTTAATCACCCCCGTCCATGCACATGCATTGCCCACCTTGTATCTCATCTTAACTTAGCCAACTTCCTCGTCTCACATCGGATACTTTCGAAATCTCGCCTAAGGTCATCAAACGTTGTTTCTTGCTCATGGGCGTCATGCACTCATATTCATCACTAGTTCATTCACTTGCGTACCAACGGAAAATTTTCCGAGGTGTAACATTCTACCCCCCTTAGGAACATTCGTCCTCGAATGTTAAAGGCTTGGGGAATTCTATAAAAAGTTCGCCAGAGTTTCCTCTGTAATGTGGCACTACCACCCTGTCACAACAACCCACAATGACAATGCCTCACAGGGCAATAATACAACAACACTAGAAATTTGGCCACACACGACCTGAATGTATAAAAGGGAAAACATGCATACCTTATGATTTTGACGTCTCATCTTGGACTTCATCCAAGGGCCGAAATAAATGTGGGTATTTGGATCGCATATTCTCTTCCGTTTCCCATGTCATTTCCTCTCGATTGTTATTTCTCCACAGAACTTTAATTGAGGCCACTTCTTTGTTTCTAAGCCTCCGTACTTCCCTATCTAATATGGCAATGGGTATTTCATCATAAGTTAACTTTTCTGTCAATTGAATATCATTCACTGGGACGATCCTCGTAGGATCTCCAACACACTTCCGAAGCATCGAGACATGAAATATTGGATGGACTGACTCCAAATCTGGAGGTAGATCTAGCTCATAGGCCAGTTTGCCTATTTTGCGCACAATTTCGTATGGCCCAATATACCGGGGACTGAGCTTCCCCTTTTTGCCAAATCTCATCACACCCTTCATCGGCGACACTTTCAAGAATACCCAATCTTTCACTTCGAACTCTAAGTCTCTTTGACGATTATCCGCATAGGACTTCTGACGACTTTGAGCCGCTAGCAACCGATCTTGTATGAGCTTAACTTTCTCTATTGCTTGCTGGACCAAGTCTGGCCCTATCAACTTAGTTTCTCCGGTTTCAAACCACCCAATTGGAGATCTACACTTTCGCCCATATAGAGCTTCATACGGTGCCATTTGAATGCTAGAATGATAACTTTATTGTAAGCAAACTCAATGAGTGGCAAATGGTCATCCCAATTTCCTCCAAAATCTATCATACATGCCCGTAACATATCTTCAAGAGTCTGAATAGTACGTTCAGCTTGCCCATCGGTCTGTGGGTGAAATTCTGTGCTTAGGCGCACTTGGGTCCCTAAACCTTCTTGGAAAGACCCCCAAAAATTGGTTGTATACTGAGTTCCTCTATCGGAGATAATAGATACCGGAACGCCATGGAGTCTCACTATCTCTTTAAGATAAAGCTTGGCATAATCTTCTGCCATATAGGTCGTTCTGACCGGTAAGAAATGCGCTGACTTTGTGAGTCTATCCACGATCACCCATATATAATCATATTTACGTCGAGAACGGGGTAACCCTATAATGAAATCCATATTAATCACTTCCCACTTCCGAGTTGGGATTTCTATAGCTTGCAATAAGCCACCGGGCTTTTGGTGTTCTATCTTCACTTGTTGGCAATTAGGACACTGAGCTACGAATTCCGCTACGTCTTTCTTCATCCCATTCCACCAATATATAGTATTAAGATCATGATACATTTTCGTCGCTCCGGGGTGAATGGAGTAACGGGAACAATGAGCTTTTCTCAAAATCTGATGGCGTAGATCTGCCACATCGGGAACACATAACCTGTCTCTACATCGGAGAACTCCGTCTTCCGAAATGTCAAATGATGACTCCTCCTTCTGAGGGAGTGTATCCCTGTACTGCATTAGCATGGGATCCTCATATTGTCGCTCTTTTACTTCCGCTACTAACGATGAAACTGCTGAATTCTGAATAGTAGCTTCGTTACTACCTGAGTCCACCACTCGGACTCCTAGGCTAGCTAGCTGCTGAAGATCACGGGCCATCCCTTTCTTTTCTGGTCGTACATCACTTAGATTTCCCATCGACCTACGGCTAAGAGCATCAGCCACAACATTTGCCTTTCCGGGGTGGTACAGGATTTCAACATCATAGTCTTTTAGCAACTCTAGCCATCGTCGTTGCCGCAAATTCAACTCTTTCTACTTGAAGATGTACTGGAGACTCTTATGATCTGTATAAATATCCACGTGGACACCATATAAGTAATGTCTCCATATCTTTAAAGCATGGACCACCGCGGCCAATTCTAAGTCATCGGTAGGATAATTCTGCTCATGTTTCCGTAATTGTCTAGAAGCATACGCAATCACCTTACCATTTTGCATCAATACACAGCCTAGCCCGACGCCTGAAGCATCACAATAAATAACATATCCTTCCAATCCCTCTGGAAATGTCAAGACTGGGGCTGAAGTCAGTCGGTCTTTCAACTCTTGGAAACTACGCTCGCAAGCATCTGTCCATTGAAACTTAGCTGACTTCTGAGTCAACTTGGTGAGCGGTGCAGAAATAGAAGAGAAACCCTCAACAAATCTTCTGTAATAACCTGCTAAGCCCAAAAAGCTACGAACCTCCGTAGGGGTCGTGGGCCTTGGCCAAGTCTTCACTGCCTCAATCTTTTGGCTATCCACTCGAATACCGTCAGCTGCAACAATGTGGCCCAGAAATGCCACTGAGTTCAACCAAAACTCGCATTTGGAAAACTTCGTGAATAACTCTCGGGTTCGAAGAACTCCAAGGACAATACGCAAGTGATCCGCATGTTCTGCCTCGGATCTAGAATACACTAGGATATCATCGATGAATAAAATCACGAATAGATCCAGAAAAGGCCTGAATACATTGTTCATTAAGTCCATAAACACTGCCGGTGCATTAGTTAGCCCAAACGACATTACTCGGAACTCGAAATGGCCATATCATGTTCTGAAAGCTGTCTTAGGGATATCTTTCTCCCTAACTCTTACTTGGTGATACCCGGACCTCAAATCAATCTTTGAAAACCATTTGGCACCTTGCAATTGATCAACTAGATCATCAATCCTCGGGAGGGGATACTTGTTCTTAATCGTCACTTTATTCAATTGCCGATAATCAATGCACATTCTCAAGTAGCCATCCTTCTTCCGGACGAACAATACGGGTGCTCCCCACGGGGATGAACTAGGCCTAATGAAGCCTTTTTCAAGCAAGTCTTTTAATTGCTCCTTCAACTCTTTCAACTCTGCGGGTGCCATCCTATAGGGAGGAATAGATATGGGATTAGTGTCTGGAAACACATCAATCGCAAAATTGATCTCTCGCTCGGGAGGAAGGCCTGGAAGCTCTTTCGGGAACACATCCGAAAATTCGTTCACTACCGGAACTGACTGAAGAGTCGGTGACTCAGCTTTTACATCTCGAACTCGTACTAGGTGATAAATGCACCCTTTCGTGATCATATTCCTTGCCTTTAGATAGGAAATAAACCTACCTTTTGGTGATGCCGAATTTCCTTTCCATTCTAAGACTGGTTCTCCCGGAAATTGGAAACGAACCATCTTCATTCTACTATCAACATTGGCATAACAAGAAGCCAACCAATCCATGCCCATAATGACATCAAAATCTACCATCTCTAGCCCATGCAAATCAATCACGGTACGACGATCACAAATCACAATCACACAATTTCTATATACTCGTCTAGCTATTACCGAGTCACCCACGGGTGTAGACACCTCAAAAGGTTTGATAGACTTCGGCTCAATTATAAATCGACCCGCAATATATGGAGTAACATATGATAATGTGGAGCTCGGATCAATCAAAGCATATACAACATGAGAAAATACCGATAATATACTTGTGACCACGTCAGGAGAAGACTCAAGATCTTGGCATCCAGCCAAAGCATAAATACGGTGCTGAGAACCACTAGTACTGGGAGCTCTGCCCCTACCTCTACCATGGCCGACCGGCGCATGTGAACCTGGCCCCGTAGGGCGTACAGATGCCGAAGATCCGGCTACCGACCCTGATGGCTGGGTCCTACCTCTACCATGTACTGAGGGGCAATCACGCATAATATGGCCTGGCCGACCACATGAATAGCAATCATCTGAACCAAATCGGCATCGACCCCAATGCATCTTCCCACACTGGGAACACGGTGGTACGGGTGGCCTTGACTGGCGCAAATCACCTCTGAACTGAGGTCCTGTATAACTCGGACTCGGCCCTGAACAAGCAGATCTATCAAGGCCCTGGCCTGAAAATCGTGGAGGTGGACTGGTCATAGAATAGCCTGAATGGGTGGGAAGCTGCTGTCTGTGTCCACCCCTGGACTCGCTCCTCGAACCTGAAGGTCTAGCTCTCTTGCTATGTCCCCTATCTTGCTCACGTTCATTTCTCCGCTGCTGTAGGTGTTCCTCTAATTCCTGAGCATGTGCCTGAATGCGTGCAATATCCATGCCATCCTAAAGGGACGCAGTTAAGCATTTATCCATCAAGTGTGGCCCTAGGCCTTTCACAAACCGGTGCACCCGATCGCCCATATCTACTACCATGGCCGAAGCATACCTGGCCAAGGAGTTAAAGCGGAGACTATACTCTGTAGCACTCATGTTACCTTGCCTCAAATTCAAGAATTTATCGTCCCTAGCTCGCCGAACTTCTGGAGGCATGTAGTGATGGAGAAAAGCATCGACAAACTCTTGCCATACCGGCGGAGGTGCATTCGCTCCCCGCGAAGCCATCCATACTGTATACCACTGGATTGAGATATCTCTCAATCTATAGGACGCTAGCTCTACCGACTCAGTGTCTGAAGCATGTATCAACCAGAGTGTCCTTAGCATAGCATCAATAAAGTCCTGGGGATCCTTCTCCGGTTTCGACCCAAAGAATTCCAGGGGTTTCAAAGCAATGAAGTCACGGGCCCTTGCACTAACAGCCCTGTCACCTTGCCCTGCGCTTGGCCTCTGAGTCTGGGCCGCAACCAACTGAGTCAACAAATTAATGGCCTCTCTCACGTCTTGGCCCGAAGCGTTCGGTGGAGGAGCTGGAGCTGGGGCTGAGGCTCCCACGTGCTCCTCGGTAATAGGCACTGTCTGGGAGGACTGAGATTGAGCCGCACTCTGGGGCTCATCTTCCTCTACTACCGGTGGCGGTGCTCTTTCAGCCCGCTTTTCTGCCACCGTCTTGCCCTTTTGGGCTGCTGTAGCCTTTTTCTTTTTAGGCATCTCTGAAATACACAACACACGATTTAGGAACAAGAATTTCTTACATCATAGCTCTATCACGCGATTCTTATGAAAACAAGAAGGTCATATATTCCTAAAATGTCTGCAGCTTCTCGTTTATAAGTGTGGCGCGCAACACACCCATAACCAAGACTCTACTAGACACGGCTCGTAGACACATCCTAGGACTGAACTTCTTTGATACCACTTTTATCACGACCCGGCTAGGGGGCCACGACGAGCACCCGGTGCTACCCCAACCGAGCACCCCCTTATCGTACATAACATAACATCTAGGTGAACCATAAGTCAATTCGTGATTTTCTTATCGTTAATCAAATTTATCCCATTAGACGACCATCATCATTTAACATATCATAGGCATCTGTGCCACATCATAAGTACAGGGCCGACGTGGCTAACAAAAGATATACAAAACATAGGCCGACATGGCCGAACATCTCTACCCACATATACATGACTACGAGCCTCTAAGAGTATGACATATCGTATGAGCGGGACAGGACCCCGCTATGCCCATAATTATATACACAAAAGAATAAGTACCCAAAAGCTACGGCTTCGAAAGAAATAGAGCACTGCTATGCAATCTCTGAATAAGCAGCTATGGATCAAGTCTGTCTCCCTGTGCACCTGCGGGCATGACTCAGCGTCCACAAACAAAAGGACGTCAGTACGAAGAATGTACTGAGTATATAAAGCATGATCAACATCAATATAGAAGCATAATAGATATCATATGAAATAGCATAGGAGGGGAGACAGTAATATCATCATCATCATGTCGCTTACTTGCATACATCGTCGTTCGTATCCCATAATAATAGCCATACCACCTTGTGTTCATATTCGTATACATGCCCTTACTAAGTCTTATCACACTCATATTTATATTATATACATGGTCATATCATATACATAGTATTTACATAGCATACCCAACCTCGTAGAATCGGTGTGTCATACATACTTGGCCAACCAAAGCTCAAGATCATACATACCTGGCCCTACCAATGCGTCAGGGTTATCCGTACCATCTGAAGAGGTATGCGCGCGTTTCGTAATCGTATACATACTTTATACATAGTCATATACATATAGTCTTACCTAGCATCATAAGCTCGGGGTCTTATCATAGCCCTTCATAAGCATACATATACATATATCACAGCTCATAAGCATCTCTAGTCTCATTTTACTCTCATCATCATTACTATCCTCATCATTATCGTTACATTTACATTATAGACTTACTCGTCATACCTTTCCGTCGAACTATTCTACACATATGAGTATGTGAAGACAACATACTCATATAGAGGAATTAGAAATTTGGCCAAGAACCATGCCTTATGAAAGAAGGGTTAGCCTTACATACCTTTCCGTCGAACTATTCTACACTTGCACGTTCCCTTCCAATGCTAGCGTTTATACCTTCATTAATATCATAACAATGGCCATTAGTCATTCACATTATCCACATTATCTAGATTCCTCAATTTGCCTCTAATTCACCCACATTCATGGTCATAACACCCAACTTCGTCCATTCGTCTAAAGTGTTTAGTTCATGATCTTAATACCATTTATAACACATTCATATCACAACACAACAACATTCATAACTCAATTCAAACTATTTCTCAAAATGTCACTATTCATCATTCATGACCTAGTTGACCACATTTTCTACAATCCATGTATTTTAATTCTCCAATACCTTAAACATCTTGTAAAAATCATGAATCTTACCTTAGAAGTTGTAGGAACAAGCTTTGGTTGATAATACTCTTCTTTGAGCAAAACCCTAGTTTTTCTCCATTTGGATTTCTTGACTTGGATGATCCTTGATGATTCCCTTATCCTTGATTAACTTGTCTTAATGTTATTGATGGCTTATAATCCTTGAAAACTCATATAATAAATGTAGAGAGAAGTTTTAGAGAGAAGTGGTGTAATGTTGTAATGAAATAAAATAAGTCTTGATCCTCATATTTAATGAATTGGAAAATCTGTGCTGGGTGAACAATGGTCGTCCATGGAGGTTTACGGACCGTATTCCACTATACGGCTCGTCCTCCATGGGTGTATTTAGCCATTTCCAGAACCAGAAGCTGGGCTGCCTTCATGGTGGTTTACGACCATGGTTTACGGGCCGTAAATCACTTTACGGTCCGTCCACCAGGTCGTATTTAACCATTTCCTCGGCTGGCAGAAAGTCGAAGCTTTGCTTGGCAGTTTATGACTGCCAGTTTACGGACCGTATTGCACTTTACGGTCCCGTATTTTGCAATATACGATCACTGGGCAGTTTCAATTCTGCAACTTCCCATATTTCATAGACTTCTCATTTTTAATCACCCCCGTCCATGCACATGCATTGCCCACCTTGTATCTCATCTTAACTTAGCCAACTTCCTCGTCTCACATCGGATACTTTCGAATTCTCGCCTAAGGTCATCAAACGTCATTTCTTGCTCATGGGCGTCATGCACTCATATTCATCACTAGTTAGTTCTCTTGCGTACCAACAAAAAATTTTCCGAGGTGTAACAGTATTACAGGAGATTTGTGGATAATTTTGCTTCGATTCCAGCACCGTTAACGAAGCTAACTCAGAAGGCAGCGAAATTCCACTGGACCGATGCTTGTGAACGAAGGTTCCAGTTGCTGAAGGAAAACTTGATTACAGCTCCAGTTCTAACTCTCCCCGAGGGGCCAGACGGGTATGTCATTTATTGTGATGCTTCCGGTGTTGGGACAAGTTGTGTATTAATGCAGCATGGCAGAGTTATAGCCTATGCCTCCCGGCAGCTCAGACCGCATGAAAGGAATTATCCTACTCATGACCTAGAATTAGCAGCGGTAATTCATGCTTTGAAGATATGGCGGCACTACTTATATGGCGTTCATGTTGATATTTATACAGACCACAAAAGCCTTCAGTACATCTTTAAGCAAAAGGAGCTGAATTTGCGGCAAAGGAGATGGCTCGAGTTGTTGAAAGATTATGATGTTGACATTTTATATCATCTTGGGAAAGCCAATGTTGTAGCAGATGCACTTAGCCGCAAGTCTATGGGCAGTTTGACCGACGTGCAGCCAGAAAGGAAAGAAATAGTTCGTGAAATTCATCAGCTAGCCAGTCTTGGAGTCCGTTTGGCCGATAATGGAAATACTGGGGTTTCTGTCCGAGAAGTTGCTGAATCCTCTATTATGGAAGAAGTTAAGCGATACCAATATGAGGATCCTGTTCTGGCATAGTACAGAGATGCGGCCCTTGATAAGGAGAGGACCCCGTTCGAGATTACACCTGACGTAGTGTTATTATATAGAGGCAGGTTATGTGTACCTGACGTTGCAGGGCTGCGGCGGCAGATTATGGGAGAGGCACATTATGCTCGGTATTCTGTTCATCTGGGATCAACAAAGATGTACCCTGACCTCAGATGGTTATATTGGTGGGATGGTATAAAAAGAGACATCGCAGAGTTTGTTGCTCAATGCCCAAATTTCCAACAAGTTAAGATCGAGCATCAGAAGCCTGGTGGGTTGTTACAGGAAATGGAAATTCCGACTTGGAAGTGGGAAGAAATTAATATGGATTTCATTACGGGTTTACCACGTACTCTATGGAGGTATGATTCCATATGGGTTGTTGTTGATAGACTGACAAAATCAGCCCATTTTCTCCCAGTCAGGACCACCTATTCAGCTGAGGACTATGCCAGGTTATATATTAAGGAGATAGTAAGACTTCATGGAGTTCCCATATATATTATCACTGACAGAGGTGTCCAGTTTACAGCTAACTTCTGGAGGTCATTTCAGGAAGGATTGGGGACTCAGGTGAGCCTTAGCACAATAATCCATCCTCAGTCTGACGGACATGCCGAGCGTACTATTCAGACACTAGAAGATATGTTACGGGCCTATGTTATTGATTTCAGAGGTAGCTGGGATGACCATTTGCCACTTATTGAGTTTTCTTACAACAACAGCTACCATTCCAGCATCCAGATGGCACCGTATGAGGCTCTGTATGGTTAGAAATGCAGGTCACCGATTGGCTGGTTCGATGTTGGCGAAACTAAGTTAATTGGCCCAGATATAATCCAGCAAGGAGTTGATAAGGTGAAACTCATTCGGGAACGGTTATTAGCAGCCAGAGTCGACAGAAATCATATGCAGACAATCGACGTCGACACTTGGAGTTCCAGATTGGTGATTGGGTATTTCTAAAGGTGTCACCTATGAAGGGTGTTATGAGATTTGGCAGAAAAGGAAAGCTTAGTTCGAGATATATTGGACCATATCAGATCATCCGTAAGATAGGCAAGGTTGCCTACGAATTAGACCTACCCTCCGACTTGGAAGCAGTGCATCCAGTATTCCACGTGTCTATGCTTCGCAAATGCATTGGTGACCCTTCTAGAATATTTCCTAGAGATGATATCCAGGTGACGGAGGAGCTATCCTATGAGGAGCAGCCTATAGCCATACTGGATCGTCAGGTGAGGAGGTTGCGTAATAAAGATGTGGCGTCCGTTAAGGTATTGTGGCGGAACAATAACAGGGAGGAGATGACATGGGAAGCTGAAGAAGAGATGAAGAAGAAGTATCCTCACTTGTTTCCTACCCCTACAGGTAATTTAAATTTCTGAATTGGTTATGTTGATTGATAGATGGATTGTGTGCGATAGTTATAAAGGAAATTCCCCCGAAGTATTTATAAGACCCTATAAGACTAATTCAACATTCGAGGATGAATGTTCTAAAGGGGGGGGGGGGGGAGGATGTTATATCCCGTATTTTGTACATTCGGATATTTCAAGATAATTGCGAGAAGTTAAGGACAAGGCTATATTTTGATCTTGTTTAATATACAAGTTGTTTATGAAAATTATTGATGTGGAAATATTGAAAAATGCTAGGGGTAAAAAGGAAATTTCACAAGGTGGCTCATGGAAATATTAAGGAAAGTTTGGGGCAAAAATATGATTTATGGAAAACTTAAAAATTCTTGAACAAAAGGGCCATGTGGCCGTGCACTATGGTGTGGGCCTTGGCCCACACGGATGTATAATTATATGTATATATTAGATGACTTATTAGTCATATTCATCATCATCTCCACACTTAGAAAATTCAAGAAACTTGGAGAAAAACAAGAGAAGCCATTCAGCCATAACATAGCCGAACAACCATCTTGGAAAAATTGATCACAAAAAAATATTTTCATCTAGCAATTCAACCAATTGGAAGGTCCTCTTTAACGTGGAGTATTTGTTGGAGCAAGCAAAACACTTATTTGTGCACTATTACCACCCTAGCCAAGTTGAGAAGTGTAGTGAAGAAAGGTAAGCTTTAATCCTTTTTTTCATATGTTATGAATGTTTTGTACATGTTGTAGTGTGTGGAAATGGATGAAAAGAATGAAATTTTGTGTGTTAGGGTTGAGCCGTGTATATGTTGTGTGGTGTAGAAGAGAATGAATCAATTTTACTTAGTATTTTGGTTGTTGTTGTAATGGATTCTATGATGAAAATGAAAGTTTAATAATTCTAGTTGAAGTTGTAATTGTCGGAGAGTTGTTTTAGAAGCTAATGCGACATTAATATCACTTCTTGTATTTATGGAAAATAATGTTGTTAGTGTGTGAATTATTGGTGTAGTTCATGAATTTGAAAGAAGGAAATGTGTTGTTATTGCTATTGTTGCATTTTGGAGGTTTCGGGTGGAGTGGCATATTGGTTAGATTATGTTGAATATTGTGCGGATTGTTTGAAGTGTTCTTGAGTTTTGTTTGAATGGTTTCGGATTAGTATTTGAGTGTGCGAGCATTGGTGTTAGCTTGATTGTATGTAGTTGAAGTGAATGTAAATGGAATGCTGTCGAATTATGTAAAAAGGAGTTGCTAATGTTAGAGTGCGTTTTGAATTAATTGTTGATGTTGTTAATATGGTTGTTGGTATTGTTGTTGACGATTTGGCCGAGTTGAATTCTCGGGGTTTTTGAATTTACAGGGGAAATGCTGCTGAAATTTATGTAGACAAGTACTAACTTAGGATTGAATTCCTAAGTACTTGTAGTTAACGTTTGGTATTTAATGACATTATTGTAGATCTTGGGGAGCCCGAGACTTGAGTTGGAATTAGCTTAAGAAGCGGGCAAGGTATGTAAAGCCTAACCTTTCTTTCTTTTGGCATGTCCTAGTTGCAAGTAAACTATGATACGAGCCTCGGGGTAACTCCATTCATAAGTTCCGAGCATGCCGACGATTTTTATTCACTTCTTGATGTTAGTATTCCTAATATAGACTATGGTCTTTGTGTCTTTTGTATGATTGGATAATAAATATGTGTAAAGAATTTTTATTCCTAACAGCTTTATGTCGAATAATGTCCGTAACTTTCATAGATGAGCTCGGATCGCTTCGATACGTTCCTAGAAGATCCTAAAGCGAATAATGTCCATAACTTTCTTATACTAACTCGGATTTACTCGAAATGCGTTTATGTTCCTTCGGGTGTCGGTAAGTGTACTGGTCTATCGAGTCTTAAAAATTGATTTATGTGCATATAGTTTCTCACTACTCTGCTCGTGCATACTGTTATTATATCTTTCGCCGAGTCCCGGGCCGGTTTTGTCATCGTGCTCTCTATGTTATATTCGGCAGTATGATGTGTTACGATTCCCCGAGTCCCCCACTATGGGGCCGGGTACCGCTTATATACGGCGTTATGATGTGTTATGGCGTATGATGTGCTGTAATGTTATGATGTGTTTCGGGGTTGTACGGAGATATGAAATCTTCTGGAGTATGATGTGTTGTGGCGCCAGCGTCGGAGTGGCGACCACGTTCCTGAGCCCTATGCATGATTTTTATATGCATTATTTGTGTTTTAAAAACAAGCTTTTGGTATACTGATCTCTGTACTCGTTTTCCATACTTCTTATTTCAGTTATGATCTTGATTATTGTATTTCATGCTTTATATACTCAGTACATATTTCGTACTGACCCCCTTTCTTCGGGGGGCGGGGAGCTGTGTTTCGTGCCCGCAGGTACAGACGCTTGTTCTGGTGACCTGCCAGCTTAGTACACCTCTTCTGCTGTTTTGGAGTGCTCCCTTGTTCTGGAGCCTACATTCTGGTATAGACTCTTCCGTTGTATATATGTATGGATATATTCAGGGGTACGGCGGGGCCCTGTCCCGTCATATGATTCTGTTGTTATTCTCAGAGGCCTATAGACATGTATGTGGGTCATGGGTCGTTATTGTTCAGTTATGCCTGTGTGATTTATGTCTTAAGCGGTTCCATTTGCTGTGACAGCCTTATTGGCTCGTGTGCACATATGTATATATATGTTTTTAGGCAATTTTACGACAGCCTTGCCGGCTTCTGTGTGATACATTTGTTATATGTGATCAGTTAAGACGACGTCTGGCCTTCGTATCTGGATAAGCCGTTGGTATGCCGATTTTGGTAATAAGTGTGTACGGTGTCCAGCTCGGGCACTAGTCACGACCTACTGGGTTGGGTCGTGACAATATTGGTGGGATGGCATGAAGAGAGACATAGCCGAATTTGTAGCACAGTGTCCAAATTGCCAACAAGTAAAAGTTGAACATCAGAAGCCAGGAGGTTTATTGCAAGCAATAGAAATCCCTACTTGGAAATGGGAAGTGATCAACATGGATGTTATTGTGGGGTTACATCATTCTTGAGGCAGGTGTGATTCTACATGGGTGATCGTGGATAGATTAACAAAGGCAGCCCATTTTCTTCCGATTAGAACTACCTACTCAGCAGAAGATTATACGAGATTATATCTCAAGGAAATTGTGCGACTCCATGGTATACCATTATCTATTATTACAAATAGAGGAGCACAGTTTACAGCCATGTTTTGGAAGTCCATTCAAGAAGGTCTAGGCACTCAAGTGGAACTTAGCACGTCATTTCATCCGCAGACCGATGGGCAATCCGAGCCTACTATTCAGACCTTGGAAGACATGCTACGAGCATGTGTGCTGGATTTCGGTGGTAGTTGGGATGATCATTTACCGCTAATCGAATTTGCATACAATAATTGTTACCATTCCAGCATTCAAATGGCTCCTTATGAAGCTTTATATGGAAGGAAGTGTAGATCCCCAGTCGGATGGTTTGAAACAGGAGAAGCACAATTAATAGGCCCTGAATTGATTCAGCAGGCGGTAAAAAAAGTTAAGGTGATCCGAGATCAATTATTGACAGCCCAAAGCCGTCAAAAGTCTTATGCAGACAACCGCCGACGAAAGTATTGCCAATGAAAGGGGTGATGAGATTTGGCAAGAGAGGGAAGCTAAGTCCTAGATACATTGGACCCTATAGAATTATCTTCAAGGTGGGTCATGTGGCCTATGAATTGGACTTACCTTCGGAGCTTGAATCAGTTCATCCAGTTTTCCATGTTTCGATGCTCCGCAAGTGTGTTGGAGATCCCACAAATATTGTCCCGGTAGATGATGTGCAAGTGACAGAAAGGCTAACCTATGAAGAGGTGCCTATTGCTATTCTAGACAGGCAAGTGCGAAGACTTCGAAATAAAGAGGTAGCATCAGTCAAAGTCTTATGGCGAAACAACAATCGGGAAGAAATGACTTGGGAAGCGAAAGAGAAGATGAAGTCCAAGTACCCGCATTTATTCCAACCTCCAGGGGAGATCCAAGATGAAACGCCAATAATATAAGGTATGTATGCTTTATCTCTATGCTTTTGGTCGTGTGTGGCCATAGATATGTTAATATTATGATGTAGCCCTGTGCGGCGATGATATTATGGGTTGTTGTGACAGGTTGGTAGTGCCTAATTACAGGGGAAACTCTGGCGAAATGTTTGTAGAATCCCGGGTGTTCAACATTCGAGGACGAATGTTCCAAAAGGGGGGAAGAATGTTACACCTTGGAAAATCCCCAGTATATGTACAGTGAATAGGATAACAAAGGAAATAGCGTATGCGATGTTTTGATGAGTAAGAAATAGTATTTGATAACCCTCAATGAGATTTCGAAGGCATATAATGCAAGGAAAGCGAACCATATGTTGTGTATCAGATAAGAATTTCGAGCAACGAGTCTATAATGGCACAATGATGTCTTGGAGACAAGTAATAACATCCCTTAGATTGGTATTGAGATGTTAAACAAGTGCCAAGAAGGTTCCATAAGGATTGGAGATCAAACGAGCCGACGAAAACAAGTTCCGGAGAACTGGACAACATACGGCCAGACATACTGGCCGTATAATATTCACGGACCGTATGTCCAGTCCGTAGATCCAGTCCAGAACAACATGGCTCACTGGACCAAATATACGGTCCCAACATACGGTCAGTAAAAATTATACGGACCGTATGTTGGTCCGTATAAAGTGGTTCGGCCAGCTTTTGTATTTTAATATAAGGGACCCTTCTCATTTCATTTTCATTCCATCCTCCACTCCACAAGACAAGAACACTCTAGAATATTCTCCAACATTCATTCACAAGAAAATCAAAGGAAATCAATGATCAACAACACCAAATCCATGAATCAAAGTTTATGAAATCCAAGTAAAGTTCATCTTCCTCAACGAAAACCAAAAGAGGTGAGATAGGGTTTTGGTGCTAGAGGAGAAACTCCACTCAAGACTTGTTCAACCATCATCTAAGGTAATTTTCATGACTAAACCACGTTGTTTAAGATAATGGGAGATTAAGATACTTGAATTGTAGAAAGACATAGGAAATGGGTCATTAATGAGTGAGTAGTGCCATATTTGGATGGTAGTTGGATTGAATCATAAATGTTGGTGTGTTATGATTATGAATACGTTATAAATGACATTTAGACCATGAAATAAGTGTGATACATGAGAAAGCGTGATAGTAAGCTATAACCATAAATGTGGAGAAATTGAAGAGGAATGGTGGATTATGATCATTGTATATGAATGATGATTGTTGATTGCTATATTGTGAATGTTGTTGTGAGTGTTGGGAGTTGATATAGAATATGGGGAAAGTAGTATAAACAAAGGAAGTTCTGCCCAATTTTCCCTAGCTTTAGGAAGCCCGTTCTTATAATTGCTTAGCTAATGACGATATAAATTCTCTTGAAGGTAGAACGTGTGCATTAAAGGAGAGCACGCGAGCGATAGCTTAATTAAACGTCAAAGGTATGTAAGGTTTATCCCTTCCTTCAAAGGCATGAATCTTTCAAGCTTTCCATGATCCTCCTATATGGTGGAACTTATGAGTCCTTAATATACTAAATTACATACGAGCATGATAATAATGATGATAAGTTAAAGTATAGAGATTCGATAATTCTTGATATGATGATCTCATAATGCTAATGATGTTATTACTGTTAACACTCACCTTATGCACTACTTCCTTCGAGGCGAGGCAAGATACTCCTAAATGTTCATAATATAATCGGGGGTTTACGACCTTACGTCACCCTGACATAGCTATGGTTGTCTTCAAAGTCTAATGTATACTCCTAATGCTAAATGTGAAATAATGCTAAGTCATGATATGTCTATAAGGTGATTAACGATGCTAGCTTAGAATATGCCTATGTTATGCATGAATATGCCAAGATATCATAAGATTATGATACGTTCATGAGATGTGCAATAGTGATAGGTAATGATTGATTTTGTGATGATATGATTCCACCGCGCCAGATTGGCTAGGCATGTCACCGCTAAGGCGGGCTGCATATGGTTCCACCATGCCCAGATGGTCGGGCATGTCACCGCTAAGGCGGGCTGCGATGTTACACCAATCCTAGAGGGCCGGGCATGATCACCACTAGTGGGCGGCATATGATAGTTACCCAGACGCGGGATAACGATGAGATATGTGATGTGATAAGACATATGATGTGACGAGATATGTAATGTGACGAGATATGTGATGTGATGATATACGTACCATGATTATTTGAAATATGATATATGTACGAAATATGTTTGCTTATGACACTCTTACAGGTTATATCTTTCTCTTATGGCTCATGATCCTCCTATTATATTTATTTCATTCTTGCCTTACATACTCAGTACAATGTTCGTACTGACGTCCGTTTTCTTTGGACGCTTTGTTCATGCCCCCAGGTAGACAAGGAGGCTCGCCTCAGCCAGATTCGTAGTAGCTGTCAGCCGATTGAAAGCACTCCTTTGTTCCGGAGGTGCTTGATCATTCTTTTGTGTATATTTGTATATGTTGGGCTCTACGAGGTCCTGTCCCGTCTATGCATTTTGTACTTCAATAGAGGTTCGTAGGTACTCAATGTGGGTTATGTGGTCGGGTAAATTCACTATGGTATAATTGTATATATATTATTTTTGATATCCTAAAGGGGCTTATGTATATGAAACTATTTATGTTTACAAATGAGACATGACTTTCCTATAATTTGAGCATAAAATCGACAAAAGAGTAGTTAATGAGCATGATGGGTAGTAGAACGAGCGGTGCTTGGTGGTTAGCCCCGGGTACCCATCGCGGCCCCTAGTTGGGTCGTGACAGGAAATCAGAAATGAAAGGTTCTTAATGAATCTGAACAAGCGCAAATGGTTCCGCGGCCGCAGTCTCGCCTCGGTGGAGGATTATCCGTTGGGGTGAATTCCAATAAAAAAGTAGAACTTCCACGCCTGTGAACCAAGCCTCGCTGAGGAGGGTCCTTCGGGGAGCACCTAGTCTCACTAAGACGATACATCAGAAACTAGCAATTTCTGGTTTTTCACCAAGTTCACTCCTCGAGACGTCCCAGGAACAAAATAGATATGTGCACATACATAAAAACACGCTATGGACTCCCTCGTGGCCGCGAAATTTCCATCTGAGGTCTATTTGACCGGGTCGACCCCCAAAAGCCAAAAACCAACTTTTTAAATAATAGCCCAAAACGCTCTCGAGTGCCTTGAGAACTGAACTGAATACCTCACCATTTATGATCGACCCTTCGGACCTCACGGAATAGATGGATTTCAGTAAAAGGTTCGTTTACCCAAAAGTCAACTATCGATCAAAGGTTTTTTACTTTAAAGTTCTAATTCTCACAAGTCACCATAAACCTCGCCCGATTACTCGGGAACCGTGTCGCCCATCCCCGCGGGTCAAAATCATACTAACAGGACTTGGGGAATAGTCAATGGGGGTAAATGGGTCAAAAGTGAAATAACGACCAAACGGGTCATTATAGAAGTGGACCAATCCAGAATGAATCAAAACACAAGCGTGACATCTTTGCCATTCTCATCGTGAAGATGACGAAAGGGGCGGCTAGGGTTTTTCCCTTAGAGGCAAAACGTGTATATGAAATGAAAATGAGGTTCAACCCCTTGAAGTGGAGAATCGGGTTGGGTCACCATGACTATAGGATTGGGCCTTTGGCCCAATTCCTATAATTCAGATGAATTGAAAAGGATAGGGGTTAATTTTGTAAATGTGGTTACGATTTAAAAAATGAAATTAAAAAAGTCATTTCTATTAGGGTCATCAAGAAAATAACTATTTATTTCAATCATAGCCTAATTAAAAGTGTAGAAACTTAATTGATCATTTCAATTATGACCTCATTTAATACATAAGTAAATTAACAATTTCAATTTAGCCGTTTTGAAAGTAATTGAAATTAAATTTAAATAAATCTCTTGATTTTAACGGAGTAAAATATTTATCCATTGACCATTAATAGTTTTAAACAATTAATTAAATAATTGTTTTCACCATTTTGAATTAAAATCTTGATAAATATGCTTCAAAATTATAGAAAATATAAAAAATACATAGGATGATATACAATAATATACTTGATGATATTTTTCCAAATGAAATGACAAAATGTCAATGAAATTATTTCGTAAAATTATTTTCGACTTATAATATGTATATTTCACTCCGTTTATGACTCAGAAACTTTGAATAATTAAATAAAATTACTGCAGGGCAAAAATTAGGTGTCAACGGTGGTTTTTGACTCCCTTGAGCAAGGAGTTTTTCACATGAAAAATACATTTGTTGTTTATTTCCGTTGTTTTACCTTATGCAGATTGTTTCAAGAATCAAATTCTTGAAGAGCCTAGGAGTAGGCCGATCCTAACAGAAACATGTATAAAGTAAATATGTCAATGAAGTAAGTGAAGAGGTTAACATAAAAGAGAAAAAACAATGATTCTGCGGAACAACTACAGACATTGACAAGGAAAGAGAATCTGCTAAATCATGGGTAGACTCATCCTTTGGAAGGTAATAAAGGGAGCAGAGGAAAGTGGTGGTAGAAAGGAGTAGAGACTCTAGAAACTGGGGCAAAAAGCCAAAATTCGGTCGCTATTAGTCAATAACGACCGGCAAAAATCCGATCGTCACCGGTCGTTAAATGCTCTGTCGTTAACAGTTAACGACTGAATTTCTCTCCTTTTAATGACAAAAGTTTCCCTTCGCTAATTGTTATTCCGATCGATGAAAACCTTAATTACGACTGCAAAATGAATTATCAAAAGTGCTCTTAGCGATCAAATTTTACATTTGCTAATTGTGTGTATCATTATATGATTATTCTGGTAAAGATATATCAAATCTATATAGCTAGATATACACACACGCACATCTGAAAACACATATAATTAAATTCATATAAAATTTCATAGTTATTTACAAAGAATGACGCATGACATTGTTAGAAATTTACATATCCAAATTGTATGACATTATACTTGTCAACTCCTAGCAAAATAAAATTAGAATTGTAGCATGTTGAAATGAGAATATCTTAAAACAACTCCTAAAAAATGAAATGCATTCCTCTTGTGCTTCAACATTTTCAGTTGCTTATAGTTGTTTACACTTTCTCTGATTTGGGTTCTTCAAACTTCATGATATGTTCAAAGACAAGTATACTAACAAGTGTAACCACCCGTTTGGTTGTTATAGTGTTTTTGACACTTTCACCCCATTGACCCTTTCTCGAGGTCATCGGGCGGGTTTTATTGTGAATTTTAGAAGTTTGAGCCTTTAAGTGAGGTATGTTTGACTTAAAGTTGACTTTTGGGTAAACAGACCTTTTTCATAATTCCATTAATTCCGAGAGTTTCGGATGAATGTTTGTAACTTGGTGGGATGTTTGGTTCCGTTCCCAAGGCACTTGGGAGCTTTTTGGGACTTGAGTTGGAAACTTGGCTTTAGGCTATTGGGGCTTGACTTGGTAAAATAGACCTCCGTTGGAGATTTTGAGGCCACGAATGAGTTCGTAGAACATTTTTATGTTTGTTTTGTATCTGTGGGGCCTCGAGTGATAGCTGAATTTTGGCTTGAAACTTGTCAAAAACAAGAATTTTCTGTTGTCTGGTGTCCGCTGCAGCGGCACCAGGCTAGCTGTAGCGATTCCGCTATAGCGAGGGACCGACCGCTGGAGAGAGAGTGAGGAAATTATGATGAGTTGCCCTAGCGGACAAATATCCGCTGAGGCGGACTCGCTGTACGTTATGAGAGCCGCCATAACGGCTGGTCGTGATTGTGGTGTTGGTCGCCACAGCGGGTATTCCAACTGCTGCAGCGGATGACGGGGCGGGTTTCTTATTTTCTTCCAAGTTAAAACCCTTAAACCATATCCATTAACTTTCATCACTCTCTAAGCATACTTTGGGCGATTTGGATAGCTTGGGAACAAAATCTTCATTGTGGTAAGATCCTTAACCTTGGACTTCATTATTTACCTTCCTTAATCCTTAATCCATACTAGAAACCTTTAGAAACAATGGGGGAAGATGGGTTCTTATGAAAATTTCTTGAAATGTGTTCTAGACTTCCTAAATGGAAGTTGATGATGAAATTGACACGTGTAACCATAGCATTTGATGAATTCATTGTTGATAGGCCTAAACCTTCCATTATTAGTGATTAATTTAAGAATTGAAAGGTTAGGGTTCATGACCAAAATTACGGGTTTCACTTTAAATCTGAAATAGGCTTAATCTTGAGTTGATTTATCAATTGAATAATGGGTTTGATCATCTAGAGCATGAATTGCATATTCCACGTTTCAATTTCCCATTTTACCCTTGTGGGTCCGTTTCCCCAATTCGATGATTTAAAATTTGACGTAAATTAGAAGTATAGCAATATGAGTATTGTTCTTCTTGATTTCTAATATAGAATTCAAATATGGTTAGACCTTGAGTATTTGGAGGCACAAAGAAATGGCAAGGCTAATGTTTGATGGTTCGTGGCTATGGTTCGATATTCCAGGTAGGTTATGGCTTATCTTTTGGTTAGACTTCGGTTAGCAAATCATCTGTAGAGTTAGTGATTGTTGGAGAAATCCTGTAGGCCTTCGGGTATGGAGTTGAGATTGAATACTAGGTTGGTATTGTTGCTGACTGTGGCTTGTCGCCTTGTTGTGTTCTATTGAGTTGTTGCCTTGTTGTGATTTTTTGGCTTGTAGCCACGTGAGTCATTCCAAACTTGTTGCGTAGTGATTTACCTTATGATTTGGAGATCGTATTTTATCATGTGTTGATGTTGTTGGGAAGGAAAGGAAAGCTATGATATTGAGACTGTTATTGTGAGATGTGTCCATGTGTGGCAAGATTGGTTTGATATGTTGTCATCATTCATTGATAATATGTAGTGTAATCATTCTCATCTTTCAAGATACTCTGATATGAATACTTAGTGACTTACTCATGGTTGTGAACCCGTACCTCTCAGTTATCGATTATTAACTTGTGAAGAGGAAGGAATTGATATTGATCTTGATATTAAGATATGATTCCATGTGTGGCACGGTTGTCATTGATATACTCTTGTTGGCATTGATATCATGCATGCTTTCATACTCATATATTTTGATCGGGTTGCGCGCCGCAACACACACACACGCACACACACACATATATGTATATATATTGGATCGGGTTACACGTACCGCAACACTAACTGGGATCGGGTTGTGCGCCACAGCAGGTACATGGACTTTGCGGGTCCCCCATAGGTCATGAATGTCGAGGCCTAGATATCATCAGCCGGAGCATGTGTGTATCATTGCATTCATATTTCATTCACTCATACATCTGATTTTTGGTAGTGGTTATTTATTGTTTTGTACGGTGCCCATGAACATTGACTGCTTGGTTGGTTTCTGAATTGTGATCGTCGTGCGCTTGATTAATATATATTTGGGAATTGATGGATACAAGGAGTAGAGACTTTCTCCTAGGTTGAGACTTGAGGTTACAGAGTAACATTGTTGGTCGTACTAGTGTTTATGGTTATTCTGAGGGATCGTGGGAAACTTGGAAAGTCTTGTGTTTAGGTGCTTCACCATAGCCCATGATTCGGTTATTGATCCTTATGTACTTGAATTGTTATTCTTGGACTGTGTGATGTGTATACCTGATTGTGAGCATGTCTATTCTTCACTCTCTTTCTTCATATATGTTAACTAACTGTTGTCGGCCTATGATGCCTACTCAGTACGTATTGTTTGTACTAATGCTACCATGTTACACCCCTTTTCGGTGTGTAGAGTTTTGAGACAGGTTCCACTTCCACTTCCCAAGACTGATTTTCGAGGCCTGGCTTGCAAGTGTCTAGGGTGTGCATCGGATGAGTCACTGCCCGGAGACTCCTCTATCCCTGTCTTTATTATCTTCCACTCAAACATATGTGTTAAGCATTTGAGACACATATTTTTTGGACATTACTTAGTTGCTCTTGTACGAGTCAGACCAGTTCTGTAACGACCCGTTTAGTCGTTATAGTGTCTTGACCCATTTAACCTTGTTGACCCTTCCCGAAGTCCTGTTAGTACGACCTATGACTTAGTGAAGCCATTGGTTTTAGTCCCAAAGCATTCGGCAATGTTTAGAGTCTCGAGTGAAGGGTTAATTTCATAGTGTTGGGGTTGACTTGGTCAACACCGAGTTAAAATAATCTTTTTTGGGAATTTCGAGGTCACAGTTGCGTCCGTAGCGTGGTTTACAGTCAAAACGCATATATGGTTTGTGTTCGAGAGGTTCCAGATGAGCTTCAGGAGCTAAAACGAAGTTTTGAACAAATCAAAAAAAGGGGCACCCGCTATAGCGGCGCGAGCACCCACTATAGCGAAGGGGGCAACCCCTACAGCGGGTGAATTGGGCAGAATTCGTTTTTAAGTGATTTTTTTCAATGATTTCCCCTCATAAACCCAAAAGCACTTCCTTAGAACAAAAGGAGCAATTTTCCTAGGGCTAGGGTAGAGTTCCTTCTTAAAGTTAAGTGCAAATCCTTACATGATTCATCATCTTTCCTTCCTCAAATTTCATGACAAGCTTAAGCTCCAATAATGGTGGGTCCAAGATTAAAACCCAAGAATTGATGAAACCTTCAATAGTTGAGGGGTTGGGAGATAACAATGGAAAATCATTGATAAGCACTTTAGGATAAGATTCTAACCTAGTATTCATTATTGATTTGTCGATTATCATCATCTCATAGTCATCTTACACACTAATTGTGAAGAACTAATGGGTTAAGAACCTTAGGGCTAAAAATAGAAAAGATGGATTTAAATATCTTGTGACAAATAGAATTCCATGAAATTAAGATTGAACGTTAACTCGATGATGGGTATCATAATTGTGCACTAAATTTGTTGCTTTACCCTCATGAACCCGGATTTACATTGTAGGGGTATTTTGGGTATTTTTCTAAAACTATAACATTATGGGTATCGTTGGACTCGTTTAGACTTGTAGAGTACTATTTTGACTATATTGTGTTTGAATGTTCAATAAAATTACGATTTTTCCTTTATGGCTCGGGTTTGGCTATTTTAGGTCCATTTTTGGATTTTGGTTTAAACTATGGCAATATGGGTATCCTTAGATTCGTATTCTGACATAGAATTCATATTTGGTAGACGTTAATGGTTTTGAGGTTCTCCAAAGTGGAATGCAAGGCTAAGGTTTGGCTATTCGAGACGGTTGCTCGGCATTCCAGGTAGGTTATGGCTTACTTTAGTTAGACTTTGATTAGAGAAAAGCATGTATTGTGTAGAATTGACGGAAGAAAGCATGATTCGGTCTTCGGACATGGTGTTTTGGTTGGATATTAGCTAGGTTGGTATGACTTCTGATTTTGTGGGCTCGTCGCCATTACTTTATGTACTGAAATATGAGGTGTAGTTGTATTCATATTGTGGCGATTTAGGATGGATTTCTATTAGGTTGATTGTTGTTGATGGTGGCTAGTTTACCTGCTATTGTGATTAGACTTTTTACCTAAATTGTCGTGTTGTATTCAAGTCTCTCATATTGTGACACATATCCTCCAAGAAAGGAAGGATACTGAGTTTAGACCTAAATTGTGATATATGTATTTATGATAGTACGTAGATGAACACTTGATGTATGATTTACTGTTGATGATAATTATAGAAGAATAGAGCTTCTTAGTGATACAAGACTTAGTTTTGAGGCATACTTGATACATGAGGAAGTAAAGAGGGGCATAGACTCTTATGTTAGTTGAGACGGTTTGCATGATTCATTTCATGGTTAAGTTGATCCAAGTCGTGATATGACTTGTGGCTTTGTGACGTGTACATTCACTGTTGATTTATTGGTTTGCATTGATTTACCATGTTTACACTCATTTATGCATTCATACACTCTTATATGATGGAGATGGTTTGGAAGGCTTGTGGCATTATGCCTTGTGTTTGACATTGATATTGCTAATTTTTCATAGTCCATACATACTAATGAACTGAAATACGTTGAGACATACATTGTGATGTGTAATTAGTGATGAAGTTAATATAATTTTCTTGTTGAACCGGAGATGCTATTAGAGGCTAGTTTTGTGCTCGTGGTCCGAGGTTCGTTTCGAAAACGAGTGGTATATATATATATATATATATATATGAAGAGGCATAAATGTCACCTGGATTATGGGCTCATGGTCCGAGGTCCGTTTCAAAGAGGAGAGGCATATTGATATGGCCGCGATTGAGGTTCTTTCCGGGATGGAGGATTTATGGCTCGGGTCCGAGGAGTGGATTCAGAAAGAGGGTACATGGACACCATGGGTCCCCTGCAGGTCATGACTACTGAGCTATGCCATCAGTAGCATGTGAGTACATTGTGTATTTGGCCGGTGCATTGCATTGCACATCATCATATTTTGCATTGCACATTATTATATTTTATTCTACGTTATTATATGGCTCGTTTAGTTCTTCTTTTTGTGTGTTTGCTGAAACGACTGTTGTGGCATTGATATGATCATTTACTGAGTTAAATTGTGGATTAGTGACTATACCTAGGGAAGGAACTTGGACTTGTGATTATCAGGTGAGATTATTGAAACTTTATTGACTTATGGGTTAGAAGCTTCATCTTAGGCTGTGACTCTGTTATGGCATATTCTGTGACTTATATTTGAGTATTATGTGCCTATCGGTTTATCTTGTTGATTTTATACTTATATGCGTGAACTAATCTCAGTCGGCCTATGATACTTACCGGTACATAGTGTTTGTACTGATACTACCTTGCTGCACCCTTTTTGAGTGCAGATTGTGTTCCTGAGATTTCATCCTAATTACATCTCTAGCTTGAATGTAGTTGCTCGATCAGATCCGAAGATGAGCTTCTATCCATGCCATGCCACCTGAAGATCTCTCTTTCCAGATGTCTATTTTTATTCCAGACCTTATTTGTTATTATAGTTGAGATATACTTCATTATTTAGACATTGTTAGTTAGAGTCCTTGTACGATGACTTAAAGATTTTGGGGGTGTAATAGTTAAACTTCCGCACTTATATTATCTATTGATTATGATTTGTTTTATTTTTTCATTCACATGATCATTGATTGTTTATGTATAAATGATTAAAGAGGTTAAAATTGGCTAATGATTAATGGGTTAACGGATAAGGGTTCGCCAGCCAGGGATAATAAGGTAGGCGCCCGCACGTTGGGTCATGATAGTTAGTATCAGAGCCTAGGTTTGTGAATCTCATTGTACAAGGACGTGTCTAGTAGAGTATTGCGGATCGGTACAAAGAGCTTTGTACTTATCTACGAGAGGCTATGGGACATTTAGGAAACTTCCACTTCTTTCATTCTTTCGTGCTACTTCATTTTAATTGGTATCTAAACGACTCCAATTGCTATCTGCGCTTCCTTGTCTTATTCTTCCCCGAATGGTGGAAACTCGTCCGCTAAGCTCTTGCGCGAGCGGTTTCTGATTATTGTTTGGTTGTATTGAGTCCATTAGGGGGTGACGTAGAAAATTAGACCTCCGTTGGGGATTTCAAGGCCACGGGTGAGTCCGTATGGTATTTTTACATTAATTGGGCATATTTGGTTTGTGTTTGTGATGCCTCAGATGAAATATTGGAGGATAGAGTAGAAAACTGGGCAAAAATCGGGTATACTTCCCAAAATAGGACCGCTACGGCGGGGCTTGTACCGCTACGGTGGGGCTTGTACGGCTACGGCGGTACAATAACAGCGGTGAGCCCCTCGCCGCCAATGGTCAGCCATGGTCCATGTGTCCGCCGTGGCGGGCCATGTCCGGCTATGGCGGTATCGCTATAGCGGAGCATGGGCCGCCATAGAAATGGTCGGGAATCCTTTAGTTCGCCATAGCGGGCACTTGGCCGCTATAGCGAGACTGCTGCAGCGGTGGTCTGACCGCCACAGCGGTCGACGAAAAATAGTAAGTCGTGTTTTTAACTTGAATTTGTTTCTTCTGGGGTGAGTTTCATTGCCTTATCTTATGATTATCTATCATCTTAGGCTTGAATTAATGGTGCAAATGTATACGAACTAATTGGAGAAGATGAGTTTCTACCTTAACATTGGGAATTGAATAATAGGCTTTAAATATTAGTTTAATTGGTGAGTCTTGCCTATAGTATGATGGGATTTCATGAGGTAGTAAATCCTCAGCTTAAATCTCTAGTCTAGACTATGATTGATTGAGGATAAAAAAAAATTAAAAAAAGGGGGGTGGGGGGGGGGGGGGGATCATTTGAAACAAGAGCTAATAAATTGAGAGTTATGTTGAGGTTGTACAATGTGAAGTTGACTCGAGGGTTATGTATGAATTGGTAAGTTCTAGTATGTCATAGGCTATAGGGGACATTGGTTGGATAATAGAAATGAAGAATTTAGTGGTGATTGTGTTACTTATGGCTGGTGAGAGATGATATTATTTATTGTATTATATTTTCGTAATTACCTATGTGGTTATTGAGCTTTACTTATATGTTTGTTGGTTTGTTTTCCTGGGTTATACAGAATCTTGCTAAGGTAAGGCTTATTTCCGCGATCTCTAAGTTAAATTTCGTTGTATTAACGTAATAGTGATCTTAGTTCAATTAGTTGTCTAAGTCAGAAAAGGGTTAAGTATGAACTTAGTGAAGCAGATGTATGAGTCCGGGTTTGGTCAGATATATATGAGGAATAATTAATAAGTTGATGGTAGTTGAAATTTGTCTAAGAGTGGATATATTGTTGTGACTTCTTGATAAATAGTAATTTGTCATAATGTGAGAAATATAAGGATGTTAAACAGTTCCGATAGGACGAGATGTTATAAAGAGTGTCCTGATGAATTAGTCTTGAGCAAATATGGTAAATGTGTTGGTGGAATAGATAAGGTTGTTGGGTTTGACGTGGTCCATTTGGAGTATTAAGTAAGTGATAGAACCAGAGAGGTTCGGGTAAGTCTGTGATAAACTATTACTTGGCTTGAATGCTTGATAGGAAAAAGGTTGACATAGTAAGTAGTAAATAAAGTATGTTGAGATATGAAATCGTAGTTATTGATCTATGAAAGATTTGTTGTTTGCGTTCGTGATCATAAAGGTCTAGAGAAGTTGTAATCATTAGAGGTATAAATTTGGATTAGTATGATCAACTTCGATATATTAGATAATGCATATGTGTTGTAGCTATTCCTGTGGTAGGTTTGAGTATAGCGTTGACTGATAAGATGAATGTATAGTGATTAGGGTGGCCTTAGTGCCGTGGGGGATTCCGTGTGGTTATGATGCATGTCCTTGGGTTATCGTTAACCTTCGTACAACCTTTCTTCGTTCGACGACGAACGATGGGTAAATTGGTATCTAATGTAATGACCCGTTCAGTCATTATAGTGTCTTGACCGATTTAACCTTGTTGACCCTTCCCCAAGTCCCGTTAGTACGACCTATGACTTAGTGAAGCCATTGGTTTTGGTCCCAAAGCGTTCGGGGATGTTTTGAGTCTCGAGTGAAGGCTTAATTTCATAGTGTTGGGGTTGACATAGTCAACACCGAGTTAAAATAATCTCTTTTGGGAATTTCAACGTCACGTTTGCGTCCGTAGCGTGGTTTACAATCAAAACGCATATATGGTTTGTGTTCGGGAGGTTCTGGATGAGTTTAGGGGGCTAAAAGGAAGTTTTGAACAAATCAGAAAAAAAAGAACCCGCCATAGCGAAGGCTGCACCCAGTATAGCGAAGAGGGCACCCGCTATAGTGGGTGAATTGGGCAGAATTCGTTTTTAAGTGATTTTTTTCAATGATTTCCCCTCATAAACCCAAAAACACTTCCCTGGAACATAAGGGGCTATTTTCCTAGGGCTAGGATGGAGTTCCTTCTTAAAGATAAGTGCAAATCCTTACGTGATTCATCATCTTTCCTTCCTCAAATTCCATGACAAGCTTAAGCTCCATTAATGGTGGGTGCAAGATTAGAACCCAAGAATTGGTGAAACCTTCAATTGTGGAGGGATTGGGAGATAACAATGGAAAGTCATTCACCAACACTTTGGGATAAGATTCTAACCTATTATTCATTATTTATTTGTCGATTATCATCATTTCATAGTCATCCTACACACTAATTGTGAAGATCTAATGGGTTAAGAACCCTAGGGCTAAAAATAGAAAAGATGGATTTAAATATCTTGTGACGAATAAAATTCCACGAAATTAAGTTTAAACGCTAACTAGATGATGGGTAACATAATTGTGCACTAAATTTCCCGTTTTACCCTCATGAAACCGAATTCAAATTGTAGGGGTATTTTGGGTATTTTTCTAAAAGTATACAATTATGGGTATCCTTGGACTCATTTGGACTTCCAGAGTACTATTTTGACTATATTGTATCTAAATTTTCAATAAAATTATAGTTTTTCTCTTGTAGCTCGGGTTTGGCTACTTTAGGTCCATTTTTGGGTTTTGGGATGGCAATATGGGTATCCTTAGATTCGTATTCTGACATAGAATAAATATTTGGTAGACGTTAATCATTTTGAGGTTATCCAGAGAGGAAGGCAAGACTAAGGTTTGGCTATTCGAGACTATTTCTTGGCATTCCAGGTAGGTTATGACTTACTTTAGTTAGACTTTGATTAGAGAAAAGTATGTACTTTGTAGAATTGACGGGAGAAAGCATGATTCGGTCTTCGGACATGGTGTTTTGGTTTGATATTAGCTAGGTTGGTATGACTTCTGATTTTGTGGGCTCGTCGCCATTACTTTATGTACTGAAATATGAGGTGTAGTTGTATTCATATTGTGGCGATTCGAGATGGATTTCTATTAGGTTGATTGTTGTTGATTAGACTTATTACCTAAATTGTTGGGTTGTACTCAACTCTCTCTTATTGTGACACATATCATCGGAGAAAGGAAGGATACTGAGTTTAGACCTGAATTGTGATGTATGTATTTATGACAGTACACAGATGAACACTTGATATATGATTTAATATTGATGATAATATATAGAAGAATGGAGCTTCTTAGTGATACAAGACTTAGTTGTGAGGCGTACTTGCTACATGAGGAAGTAAAGAGGGACATAGACTCTTATGTTGGTTAAGACAGTTTGTATAATTCATTTCATGGTTGAGTTGATCCAAGTCGTGATATGACTTGTGGCTTTGTGACTTGTACCTTCACTGTTGCGTTATGGGTTTGCATTGATTTACCATGTTTACACTCATTTATGCATTCATACGCTCTTGCATGATGGAGATGGTTTGGAAGACTTGTGGCATGATGTCTTGTGTTTGATATTGATATTACTAATTGTTCATAGTCTATACATACTAATGAACTGAAATACATTGAGACATACATTGTGATACGTAGTTAGTGAAGAAGTTAATATAATCTTCTTGTTGAACCGGTGATGCTATTTGAGGCTAGTTGTGAGCTCGTGGTCCGAGGTTCGTTCCGAAAACGAGTGGTGTATATATATATATATATATATATAAAGGCACTAATGTGACCTAGATTATGGGCTCGTGGTCCGAGGTCTGTTTCGGAGATGAGAGGTATATTGATATGGCCGCGACTGATGATCTTTCCGGGGCGGAAGATTTATGGCTCAGGTCCGAGGGGTGGATCCGGAACGAGGGTACATGGACACCATCGATCCCCTGCAGGTCATGACTACTGAGCTTTGACATTAGTAGCATATGTGTATAGTATGTATTTGGCCAGTGCATTACATTACATTGCATTGCACATCATTACATTTTATTCTGCGTTATTATATGGCTCGTTTAGTCTTCTTTTGATGTGTTTGCTGAAACGGGTGTTGTGGTGTTGATATGATCATTTACTGAGTTAAATTGTGGATTAGTGACTCTACCCAGGGAAGGAACTTGGACTTGTGATTATCAGGTGAGATTATTGAAACATGACAGACTTATGGGTTAGAAGTTTCATCTTAGGCTGTGACACTGTTATGGGATATTCAATGACTTCAATTTGAGTATTAAGTGCCTCTCTGTTTATCTTGTTGCTTTTATACTTATATGCGTGAACTAATCTTAGTCGGCCTATGATGCTTACTAGTACATAGTGTTTGTAGTGATACTAACCTTGTTGCGCCCTTTTTGAGTACAGATTGTGTTCCTGAGATTTCATCCAGATTACAGGTCCAAGTTGAAGCTAGTTGCTCGATCAAATTCGAGGGTGATCTTCTATCCATGCCATGCCACCTGAAGATCTCTTTTTCAAGATGTCTATTTTTAATCCAGACATTATTTGCTATTATAGTTGACATATACTTCATTCTTTAGACATTGTTAGTTAGAGTCCTTGTACGATGACTATAAGATTTTGGGGGTATAATTGTTGAACTTCCGAACTTATATTATCTATTAATTATGACTTGTTTTATTTATTCATTCACGTGATCATTGATTTTTTATGTATAAATGATTAAAGAAGTTAAAGTTGGCTAATGATTAATGGGTTAACGGGTAAGGGTTCGCCAGTTAGTGATAATAAGGTAGGCGCCTGCACGATCGGTAACTGGGGTCGTGACAGTTGGTATCAGAGCCTAGGTTCGTGAATTTCGTTGTACAATGACGTGTCTAGTAGAGTCTTGCGGATCGGTACAAAGAGCTCCGTACTTATCTGTGAGAGGCTATGGGACATTTAGGAAACTTTCACTTTTTTCATTCTTTCGTGCTACTTCATTTTAATTGGTATCGAGACGATTCCAATTGCTATCTGCACTTCCTTGTCTTATTCTTCCATGAAAGGTGGAAACCCGTCCGCTAAGCTCTTACGCGAGTGGTTTGTGATTATTGTTTGGTTGTATTGAGTCCATTGGGGGTGACGTAGGAAATTAGACCTCCGTTGGAGATTCCGAGGCCACGGGTGAGTCCGTATGGTGTTTTTACATTAATTGGCATATTTGATTTGTGTTTGTGAGGCCTCGGATGAAATGTTGGTTGATAGAGTGGAAACCTGGGCAAAACTCGGCCTGACTGCCCAAAATAGGACCACTGCGGCGGGGCTTTTACCGCTACGGCAGTACAGCTACAGCGGTGAGCCCCTCATCGCTAGCGGTTAGCCATGGTCCATGTGTCTGTGGTGGCGGGCCATGTCCCGCTATGGCGGTATCGCTATAGCGGAACATGGGCCGCCATAGCAATGGTCGGGAATCCTTTGGTTCGCTATAGCGAGCACTTGGCCGCTATAGCGTGACCGCTGCAGCGGTGATCTGACCGCCACAGCGGTCGACGAAAAATAGTAAGCCGTCTTTTTAACTTGAATTTGTTTCTTCTGGGGGTGAGTTTCCTTGCCTTATCTTATGATTATCTATCATCTTAGGCCTCAAGTAATGGTGCAAATGTATAGGAACTAATTGGAGAAAATGAGTTTCTACCTTAGCATTGGGAATTGAATAATAGGCTTTAAATATTAGTTTAATTGGTGAGTCTTGCCTATAGTAAGATGGGATTTTATCAGGTAGTAAATCATAAGCTTAAATCTTTAGTTTAGACTATCATTGATTAAGGATAAAAAAATTATGGGGGGGGGGGGGGATCATTCGAAACAAGAGCTAATAAATTGAGAGTTATGTTGAGGTTGTATAATGTGAAGTCGACTCGAGGGTTAAGTATGAATGGGTACGTTCTAGTATGTCATTTGCTATAGGGGACATTGGTTGAATAACATAAATGAAGACTTTAGTGGTGATTGTGTTACTTATGGCTGGTGAGAGATGATATTATTTATTGTATTATATTTTTGTAATTACCTATGTAGTTACTGATCTGTTATACCCCGTATTTTCGTGTATTCAGGAAAATTCAGAATAATTTTGATTTGTAAGGAATAAGGTCATATGTTGGTTTGAATTAATATATGTGTGTGTTTTTCATGAAAAATATTGGTGTGGAAACTCGGAGGAAGGCCAAGGGCAAAATTGGAATTTTGGAAATTAGTTTCGGGAATTACAAAACGAGAATTATAACTAATTGGGCTCAAAAAATAAAACATGAAAATAAGGCCCAAATCAAAGAGGTGTGGCCGGCCACATAGTGGCCCAAGCCCACCCAATTAATGAATATTTTCCCATGTGTTGTAATTGACATAAATATTGGTCTTTATCCATATAAAACCTTCATGAAATTAATAAGGAGAACACAAGAACAACAAAGCTCAAGAAAGAGGGCCATTCGGCCATGAGCTCACCAAATCACCATCAAAAATCTCCCTCCAAAAATTATTGTCTTGTGGTATTTCCACCAAACTAAGGGTCCTCTACAACATGGTGCAATTGTTTGGGAGAATAGAGCATTTGTTTCTTCAATATGACAATTTATTCAAGTAAAGAAGATTGGAGAAAAAGGTAAGAATTTATTCCATGTTATTATGTTATGAAGGTTTGTTTGTGTTATAGTATATGGAAATGAGTAGAATTCATGAAAACATGGAAGTTTGCAAAGTGGGTATGGAGTATGGTGCATGGCTGTGTGTATATATATATTGTATGCTTATGGTGGATTGAATTTATGTTGTATTCTAGTTGTGGGTAGGATGGAATTCATATTGAGAATGAAAGTGGAATGAATTTGGTTGAAGTTGGAAATGTATAGGTTGGCCGTGTGATATAGGAAATGGAATGAGAATGAATTAAATTTTGATGAACATGTTAGTTGTGTTCTTGTGATTCTTGCAATGTAAATGAAAGTAAAATGATATAAGTTTGTCTTGGAATGGAATGTAGAAGTTTATGTCATTTTAGTATGATTTTATGACATTATGAAAATGGAGTTGTTAAGGTGCAAATTATGATGATTGTTGATGAATTTGGGATATGGAAGCATGTTATGAATAAGTATGTTAAGGATTAGAAGTTTTGAATGAATTATGACTTTGGTGGAAAGTTGTATATTTTGTATATCGAATGACTATTTCGTACAAATGATATGAAGTGTTTCCAAATTATATTGTGATGATTTTGGTTAATGATGAATGTGAAATCCTTGATATTTGTTTGGAAATTTGAAATTTGAAATGGAAGTATTGCTTTATGTAGAAAAGAAGAATATTGACGTTAGAACCATTTTAATGTGATTCGTGATAACTTTGGTATGGTGGGTTGTGTTGTTGATATATATTGAGCCGAGCTAAGCCTCGGGGATGTTATATGTATAGGGGAAGTGCTGCCGAAATTTCGGTAGACAAACATGAGTTAAGTGAATTCTTAAGTTTTGCAATTCCTAATTGGTAACAATGACCAATTGCAGATTTTGGACGAAACGGGAATCGAGTTTGAACGAGCGTAAGAAGTGAGAAAGGTATGTAAGGCTACCCCATTCCTTCTTTTGGCATGTCCTAGGTATACTAGGTTAAGATTGGAGCCCCGGGGGCAATTCTGTTCCTGGAAATCCGAAGTGGAAATCGAGTACTATTCATTCAATCTAATTGAACTATAAAATACTTATTTTGTTGGAAAAGTGTATGTCCGAAACTTTTGCAAATGTACTCGAATCGCTTCGAAACTCCCATGTATGGTTCCATAGACCCCAAATGTCCGTAGTTCATGTCCGCCACCTCGACTTGACCCGAGGTGGGCCCGCTAACTCCGAGACCCTTTTGTTTGCTCTATTAGTCTCATTTTTGTATAATGTCGGCAAAGGATTTTCGTTTGTGAATTTGGCTATCGAAAAATAATATTTTGATTGCTATGATATCCTAAATTATATTTTGAACCATAATTACCATTTTGGAAATACTTTTGTGAAATGAACCCCGTTTTGATTAATTGTTCGAACTACTTTGACTAATGAGTCAACATATGATTTTATCAAGTCTGCAAAGGTATTTTGATATATAAATTGCATTGTTTGCTCACGACTCCGCTCGTGCCCTTATTATGATTTCGTTCACCGGTTCCCGGGCCGGTTATGATTCGTGCGCCCTATGATAAATTCGGCCGTATGCTGTGCTACGGTTCCCGAGACCTCACCATAGGGCCGGATTCCGTTTGGAGTTATGCTGTGATATGGCTAGTGATATGTTATGATGATTTGTGTGTTCGGGGATGTACGGAGATTTGAACCTTCTGGTGTTATGCTGTGTGTGGCACCAGCGTAAGAGTGGTGACAACGTTCCTGAGCTTTGCATGATTTTATCTGCATTATGTATATACGTTTTGCTATAGATTTTGATATACTGGTCAGTACTCCCCTTTTTGTATTCGGTTTGTTCTCAGTTATGGTTTACACTTCTGCACTCTATGCTTTACATACTCAGTACATCTTTCGTACTGACCCCCTTTTTTCGGGGGCTGCGTTTCATGGCCGCAGGTACAGAGATCCGTGATCTGCCAGTGTAGGCCACACGTTCTGCTATTACAGAGTGCTCCTGTTGATCCGGAGCCCATATGTAGTTATATATCTTTTGTGGTGTATATGCATATGTATATTTGACTATTTGGGGTGCGGCGGGGCCCTGTCCCGTCATATGTTTTCGTTTTGTATTTGTAGAGGCCTGTAGTCATATATGTGGGTCGAGGGTCCTATATGTGTCTGTTTTGATTAGGATATGTGTCTTAATGCGGTCCATTTGTTATGGTGGCCAAAACGGCCCTTATGTTTATATTTGTACATGTGATCGGCGATGTGCATTCCGCCGCTTCTATCTATTCCGATATGATATTTTGATATGCACGACCGCTTAAGACAAGTTTTGATTTAAATTACGTTTGAAATAACTATTATGAAATCTGAATTAAGTTTGGCTATGATGACTGGATATGTATGTCTGTTCGGGTGTCCCTATAGGGCACCAGTCGCGGCCCACGGGGCTGGGTCGTGACAAAAGTGGTATCAGAGCAGTCTGTCCTCGGAATGTCTACAGGCCATGTTTCGTAGAGTCTTGTTTATCGGTGTGTTGTGCACCACATCTATAAACAGGAGGCTACAGGACATTTAGGGTGTTACCTTTCTTTGATTCTTAGATCGTGCGATAGAGCCAGCTGTAGGAAATGAATTTCTTTTTTTTCTACTAACCCTTGATTACAGCTGGAGAACGGTATCGACGTAAGATAGCGACTGCTGATATTGGAAGCTACACAGTACGCAGGTAAGTAATGGTATGAAAGATGTATGTTGGATAAGGTGTTTGAAATATGATTGAGACACAAAGTAAGGATTGAACAGAAAAATAAACGGGAAAGTGGAGCAGGTGCAGTTTGAATTGGGCATGTGAGGTAAGCCTCGACATCTGTATACTTCTATCTGTAATTGTTAGCCCCGTGTGGCTATGATGTGATATGAAATGATATGAATATACGTATATGTGTTGGCCCTGTGAGGCATGGTTGGTATTTCCTGTGTACAGGTTTTGGGATAGTAAGAAATACAGAGGAACCTCTGCCCAAATTTTTCTAGAAATACGAAAAGGGAAATGAGATATAAATTCTTAACCTGTCTTGAAGGTCGATACCGATATGATAAATCTATTATGGTGGATTAAAAGTTTAAGAGGTACCCTCCATGTTATATGTAAGAAGTATTACCCTTATCGGAAAAATTCTATCTCGAGGAAGCATATACGAGTAGCAAATTCGTAATTTATTTGGAGGGACCAGAAATATGTTCCAACCCATTTTGTTTTAGCACAGCCCATGTGAAGGGCAAAAATGTCCGACGACCAAGTTTCCTCTAATTGAAAGAATACAAAGCGTATGACAAGCAGTCGGGAACTGAGCGGTTCGCTCTCGACTCCAATATATGGATATATATATATATATATATAAACGTGGAGGTAATTATGTGAATTAAGTACTAAGAGATCCCGCGAGGTTCGTCGGACTCTAGCTTTCTTTTGCTGGTGGTCAGAAGATATCCTATAGTAATATTTTATTAGCTTTTTCTCGACTAATTGGAGATGGAATTTGTGGAATACGAATTTAAACTCGTGGGCTGTCTGAAATTATATATATACGCATGAAGGTAAATATTGAGGATTTACAAGGGGCGACACGGTAATCATAAAGTCAGAAAAGTAATAGAATTCTCGTTAGGCCGGGGTAGGACCCGCTACGAGAACGTTTTGGAAAATCGTTAAGGCCCCGATTTGTCTTGAATTACATGACAAAGGCTATGTGGGGTAATTGGCGTAATTATACCGGCCTTAACGTGCCTAAATTCATTAAAGTTGTAAGGTTAAGCGTGCCAGGGCCTGAGCAATTCTGGGATGGGTGACCCCCTGGGAAGTGTACAGAATTCTCGCAAACATAGGTATGAAAGACGGATAGGAAATTCTGGGTAATCAAAAGGGAATTAGGATGTGTGATATGGCTAGAAACCTTATAGGGGTCACACGAGCTGAGACGGATTAGATTGCTAAAAAGGGAAGAAAAAGCAGTGCAGCTCCGAAACTAGGGTAAGTATGAACAACTGATTGAATATGTATTGTAAAAGAAATGGTAGTGATATATGTATGTATAGGACCCCATTTATGACTGTGTTGATTCATTGGAGGACCCTGATAGCCATTATTGTAATATATGGAAAACATTAACCGAACAGAATTTATGAGACAAAGCGAAAGGTATGGCACAGATGTTACGGAATAAACTAATATTCATTTTGCTACCAGTTGAGATTGGAAGATTCTAATACGACGATGTTGGGAAAGAGAAGAGAATGATTGAGTGGAAGGTAATCCAAAATGTCAGAAAGAGTGAACCGTAAGAAATGTAATTAAGCAGAACCTCTAAAAGTGTCAACGGGTAAAGCACGAGAATTATTTGCAAAAACAAACTAAAATGCAGTAGTGCAGGACAAAGGAAACCTATGGTATGGAATGATGAATCATGTGCATATCAAGTAATTCGAATATCGAGAAAAACAGAACGACGGACAAGGAACGGGTATGAAAGAAGGAATAACTTGGCCAAATCGTCCAATGAGGAAGGATACGATTATTAAAAGATAAATTGCTATGTTAATTACGATATCTGAGTGTCAGCTATTAGATAAGATTGCGTGCAATGTAATTATGATTCTGTTAAGGTTTCGTACGAAGATAATCAAGTTCTAGGTTAGAAAGAAAAGATACGAATATGGTGTAAGTATAACCCCAAAGAGGGGTAACGAAGGAGAGTGAGCAGAGTAAGTGTACATGCAAACAACTGACATACAGAAGACTGAAGCGATAAAGGACTAGCTTAGGCCTTCGACATTGACAGAGATATGTAGTTCTTTGAGAATAGTCCGATTATAGCCTATGTTCCCCGGCAGCTCAGACCGCACGAGGGGAAAGTTAATTCGCTCATGATCTGGAATTAACTACGGTGATTCATGCTTTAAAGATATGGCGGCATTACGTACATGGGATCCGTGTTGATATTTATACGGACCCTAAAGAGCTTCCAGTATATATATTTTAAGAAAAAGGAGCTAAATTTGCGGAAGAAAAAAAAAAGGGGGTTCGAATTATTGAAAGATTATGATGTTAATATTTTATGCTCCCCCTAGAAAAGCTAACGTTGTGGCAAACGCACGGCATTGACCAGCGTACATTCAGAAACAAAGAGTTGGTTTGTAAAACTCATTAGTCGGCTAGCCTTGGAGTCTGTTTGGTCGGTTCTGAAGATAACGGAATTTTCGTCTGAAAAGTTGCAGAATCATCGATTATGGAGAGGTAAAAACAGTGTCAGTTTGAGGAGTCTATTTGGTATGGTAGAGAGACGACCTTCAACAATGAAAAAGACCCAGTTCGAGGTTTCACCTAATGGGTATGGTTATACGAAGGCAGATTATGTGTGCTCGACATCGTAGGGCTGCAACGGCCAATTCTAAGCGAGGCGCATAATGCACGGTATTATGTTCATCTTGGTTCCACTAAAGTGTACCATGATCTAGGATGCCTATACTGATGGAATGGCATGAAACAGGACATCGCAGAGCTCGTTGCCCAGTGCCCGAATTGTCAGCAAGTCAAAATTGAGCATCAGAAACCAGGCGGACTGTTTCAGGAATGAAAATTCTGATTTGGAAGTGGGAGATAATTAATATGGATCCCATTACGGGTTTGCCTCGCACTCCGCGGAAGTATGATTTCCATATGAGGTATGGTCAATAGGCTGACAAAAATCAGTCCATTTTCTTTCCGTCGGAACCCCTGATTCAGCTGAGGATTATGCCAGACTATATGTATTAATGGAATAGTGAGACTCCACGGAGCTCCTATATCTATTGTCACTAACAGAGGTACTCAATTTATGACTAAGTTCTAACGATTTGTTCCCAGGAAGGACTAAAGGCTCAGGTAAGTCGGAGCACAGTATTCCACCCTCAAAGCGACAGACAAGCCGAGCACATTAAGCAGACGGTAGAAGATATGTTGCGGGCCTGTATTATTGATTTCGTAAGTAGTTGGGATGATCACCTGCCATTGATCAAGTTGCTTATAATAACAGCTACTATGCTAGCATCCAGATGGCCCCTATGAGGCTTTGTATGGCGGAAAATCCAGGTCACCGATCGGCTAGTTCGATACTGGCGAAACAGAATTTATTGGTCCAGATATAATCCGGCAGGCCGTTGATAGAGTGAAACTTATCCGAGGGAGACAGCTAGTAACTTAGAGTCGGCAGAAATCATGTGCTGATATACGACGTCGACCTTCGGAATTGCAGCTTAGTGATTGGGTGTTTACGAGAGGTGTAATGTAATTCGGCAAAAAGAGTAAGCTCAGTCCGCAATATATCGGACTTTATCAAATTATTTAAAGGATGGGGAATGTCGCCTACGAGTGAGATTTACCATCTGATCTGGAAGCTGTACATCCAACATTTCATATATCTATGCTTCGCGAATGCATCGGTGGCCCTCCCAAAATATTTCCAGTAGAAAAGATTCAAGTGATGGAAGAATTGTCTGACGAAGAACAATATGTAATTATTCTGGATTGCCAGGGGCAGAGATTACGCACTAAAGATATAACCCTATTAAGGTCATGTGGCAAAATAATAATGGAGAAGCAATGACCTTGGTAGTAGAGGACGGAATGAAAGAAAGTGCCCTCACTTATTTCTTATGCCCACCGGTAACCTAAATTCATCACTTGACTATATTCAATAGCGAATGTGTATCAATTGTGCGGACCGTAAAAGAAACTCCCCTGAAGTACTCACAGGCCCTATGGGACTAGTCTAACATTCGAGGACGAATGTTAAAAAGGGGGGGGGGGGGAGAATGTTATACCCCGTATTTTCGTGTATTCGGAAAAATTCAGAATAATTTTGATTTGTAAGGAATAAGGTCATATGTTGGTTTGAATTAATATATGTGTGTGTTTTTCATGAAAAATATTGGTGTGGAAACTCGGAGGAAGGCCAAGGGCAAAATTGAAATTTTGGAAATTAGTTTCGGGAATTACAAAACGAGAATTATAACTAATTGGGCTCAAAAAATAAAAGATGAAAATAAGGCCCAATTCAAAGAGGTGTGGCTGGCCACATAGTGACCCAAGCCCACCCAATTAATGAATATTTTCCCATGTGTTGTAATTGACATAAATATTGGTCTTTATCCATATAGAACCTTCATGAAATTAATAAGGAGAACACAAGAACAACAAAGCTCAAGAAAGAGGGTCATTCGGCCATGAGCTCACCAAATCACCATAAAAAATCTCCCTCCAAAAATTATTGTCTTGTGGTATTTCCACCAAACTAAGGGTCCTCTACAACATGGTGCAATTGTTTGGGAGAATAGAGCATTTGTTTCTTCAATATGACAATTTATTCAAGTAAAGAAGATTGGAGAAAAAGGTAAGAATTTATTCCATGTTATTATGTTATGAAGGTTTGTTTGTGTTATAGTATATGGAAATGAGTAGAATTCATGAAAACATGGAAGTTTGCAAAGTGGGTATGGAGTATGGTGCATGGCCGTGTGTATATATATATTGTATGCTTATGGTGGATTGAATTTATGTTGTATTCTAGTTGTGGGTAGGATGGAATTCATATTGAGAATGAAAGTGGAATGAATTTGGTTGAAGTTGGAAATGTATAGGTTGGCCGTGTGATATATGAAATGGAATGAGAATGAATTAAATTTTGATGAACATGTTAGTTGTGTTCTTGTGATTCTTGCAATGTAAATGAAAGTAAAATGATATAAGTTTGTCTTGGAATGGAATGTAGAAGTTTATGTCATTTTAGTATGATTTTATGACATTATGAAAATGGAGTTGTTAAGGTGCAAATTATGATGATTGTTGATGAAGTTGGGATATGGAAGCATGTTATGAATAAGTATGTTAAGGATTAGAAGTTTTGAATGAATTATGACTTTGGTGGAAAGTTGTATATTTTGTATATCGAATGACTATTTCGTACAAATGATATGAAGTGTTTCCAAATTATATTGTGATGATTTTGGTTAATGATGAATGTGAAATCCTTGAGATTTGTTTGGAAATTTGAAATTTGAAATGGAAGTATTGCTTTATGTAGAAAAGAAGAATATTGACGTTAGAACCATTTTGATGTGATTCGTGATAACTTTGGTATGGTGGGTTGTGTTGTTGATATATATTGAGCCGAGCTAAGCCTCGGGGATGTTATATGTATAGGGGAAGTGCTGCCGAAATTTCGGTAGACAAACATGAGTTAAGTGAATTCTTAAGTTTTGCAATTCCTAATTGGTAACAATGACCAATTGCAGATTTTGGACGAAACGGGAATCGAGTTTGAACGAGCGTAAGAAGTGAGAAAGGTATGTAAGGCTACCCCATTCCTTCTTTTGGCATGTCCTAGGTATACTAGGTTAAGATTGGAGCCTCGGGGGCAATTCTGTTCCTCGAAATCCGAATTGGAAATCGAATACTATTCATTCAATCTAATTGAACTATAAAATACTTATTTTGTTGGAAAAGTGTATGTCCGAAACTTTTGCAAATGTACTCGAATCGCTTCGAAACTCCCATGTATGGTTCCATAGACCCGAAATGTCTGTAGTTCATGTCCGCCACCTCGACTTGACCCGAGGTGGGCCCGCTAACTCCGAGACCCTTTTGTTTGCTCTATTAGTCTCGTTTTTGTATAATGTCGGCAAAGGATTTTCGTTTGTGAATTTGGCTATCGAAAAATAATATTTTGATTGCTACGATATCCTAAATTATATTTTGAACCATAATTACCATTTTGGAAATAATTTTGTGAAATGAACCCCGTTTTGATTAATTGTTCGAACTATTTTGACTAATGAGTCAACATATGATTTTATCAAGTCTGCAAAGGTAGTTTGATATATAAATTGCATTGTTTGCTCACGACTCCGCTCGTGCCCTTATTATGATTTCGTTCACCGGTTCCCGGGCCGGTTATGATTCGTGCACCCTATGATAAATTCGGCCGTATGCTGTGCAATGGTTCCCGAGACCTCGCCATAGGGCCGGGTTCCGTTTGGAGTTATGCTGTGATATGGCTGGTGATATGTTATGATGATATGTGTGTTCGGGGATGTACGGAGATTTGAACCTTCTGGTGTTATGCTGTGTGTGGCACCAGCGTCGGAGTGGTGACCACGTTCTTGAGCTTTGCATGATTTTATCTGCATTATGTATATACGTTTTGCTACAGATTTTGATATACTGGTCAGTACTCCCCTTTTTGTATTCGGTTTGTTCTCAGTTATGGTTTACACTTCGGCACTCTATGCTTTACATACTCAGTACATCTTTCGTACTGACCCCCTTTCTTCGGGTGCTGCGTTTCATGCCCGCAGGTACAGAGATCCGTGATCTGCCAGAGTAGGCCACGCGTTCTGCTATTACAGAGTGCTCCTGTTGATCCGGAGCCCATATGTAGTTATATAGCTTTTGTGGTGTATATGCATATGTATATTTGACTATTTGGGGTGCGGCGGGGCCCTGTCCCGTCATATGTTTTCGTTTTGTATTTGTAGAGGCCTGTAGTCATATATGTGGGTCGAGGGTCCTATATGTGTCTGTTTTGATTACGATCTGTGTCTTAATGCGGTCCGTTTGTTATGGTGGCCAAAACGGCCCTTATGTTTATATTTGTACATGTTATCGGCGATGTGCATTCCGCCGCTTCTATCTGTTCCGATATGATATTTTGATATGCACGACCGCTTAAGACAAGTTTTGATTTAAATTACGTTTGAAATAACTATTATGAAATCTGAATTAAGTTTGGCTATGATGACTGGATATGTATGTCTATTCGGATGTCCCTATAGGCACCAGTCGCGGCCCACGGGGTTGGGTCGTGACATGATCTTACTTATATGTTTGTTGGTTGGTGTTCTCGAGTTGTACAGAATCTTGCTAAGGTAAGGCTTATTTCTGTGATCTGTAGGTTAAATTCCGTCGTATTAAAGTATTAGTGATCTTAGTTAAATTAGTTGTCTAAGTCGGAAAAGGGTTAAGTATGAACTTAGTGAGGCAGGTGTATGAGACCTGGTTTGTTGAGATAGATATGAGGAATAATGAATAATTTGACGGTAGTTCTAAGAGTGGATATGTTGTTGTGACTTCTTGATAAATAGTAAATTTGTCATAATGTGAGAAATATAGGGATGTTAAACAGGTCCGATAGGACGAGATGTTATGAAGAGTGTCCTGATGAATTAGTCTCGAGGAAATAGGGTAAATGTGTTGGTGGAATAGATAAGGCTGTTGGGTTTCAGGTCGTCCTTTTGGAGTATTAACTAAGTGATAGAAACAGAGAGGTTCGGGTAAGTCCGTTATAAACTATTACTTGGCTTGAATGGTTGATAGGAAAAAGGTTGACATAGTTAGTATTAAATAAAGTATATTGAGATATGAAATCTTAGTTACTAATCTAAGAAAGATTTGTTGTTTGCGTTCGTGGTCATAAAGGTCTAGAGAAGTTGTAATCATTAGAGGTATAAATTGGGATTATTATGATCAACTTCGATATATTAGATGATGCATATGTGTTGTAGCAATTCCTGTGGTAGGTTCGAGTACAGCAATATGGAAATTGGGTCTTTGAGCTAAACTTAGAAATAAGCGTTGACTGATAAGATGAATTGATAGTGATTAGGGCGCCCTTAGTGCCATGGGGGCTTCCGTGTGGTTATGATGCATGTCCTTGGGTTATCGTCAACCTTCGTACTCCCTTTTTTCGTTCGAGGACGAACGATGAGTAAATTGGTATCTAATGTAACGGCCCCGTTTAGTCGTTAAAGTGTCTTGACCCATTTAACCTTGTTGACCCTTCCCCAAGTCCTGTTAGTACGACCTACGACTTAGTGAAGCCATTGGTTTGGGTCCCAAAGTGTTCGAGGATATTTTAAGTCTTGAGTGAAGGCTTAATTTCATAGTGTTGGGTTGACTTGGTCAACACCGAGTTAAAATAATCTGTTTTAGGAATTTGGAGGTCACGTTTGCGTCCGTAGTGTGGTTTACAATAAAAACGCATATATGGTTTGTGTTTGGGAGGTTCCAGATGAGTTTCGGGGGCTAAAACAAAGTTTTGAACAAATCAGAAAAAGGGGCACCCGCTATAGCGAAGGTGGCACCCGCTACAGCGGGTGCATTGGGCAGAATTCGTTTTTAAGTGATGTTTTTCAATGATTTCCCCTCATAAACCCAAAACACTTCCCAAGAACATAAGGGGCTACTTTCCTAGGGCTAGGGTGGAGTTCCTTCTTAAAGATAAGTGTTAATCCTTACGTGATTCATCATCTTTCCTTTCTCAAATTCCATGACAAGCTTAAGCTCCGTTAATGGTGGGTGCAAGATTAGAACCCAAAAATTGATGAAACCTTCAATAGTTGAGGGGTTGGGAGATAACAATGGAAAATCATTCACAAGCACTTTGGGGTAAAATTCTAACCTAGTTTTCATTATTTGTTTGTCGATTATCATCATCTCATAGTCATCCTACACACTAATTGTGAAGAACTAATGGGTTAATAACCCTAGGGCTAAAAATAGAAAAGATGGATTTAAATATCTTGTGACGAATAGAATTCCACGAAATTAAGATCGAACGTTAACTAGATGATGGGTAACATAATTGTGCACTAAATTTCCCGTTTTACATTCATGAACCCGGATTCACAATGTAGGGGTACTTTGGGTATTTTTTTAAAAGTATAGCATTATGTGTATCGTTGGACTCGTTTAGACTTGTAGAGTACTATTTTGATTATATTGTATCTGAATTTTCAATAAAATTACAATTTTTCCCATGTGGCTCGGGTTTGGCTATTTTAGGTCCATTTTTGGATTTTGGGTAAAACTATGTCAATATGGGTATCCTTAGATTCGTATTCTGACATAGAATTCATATTTGGTAGATGACATTCTGAGGTTCTCCAAATTCATATTTGGTAGATGACATTCTGAGGTTCTCCAAAGTGGAAGGCAAGGCTAAGGTTTGGCTATTCGAGACTGTTGCTCGGCATTCCAGGTAGGTTATGGCTTACTTTAGTTAGACTTTGATTAGAGAAACGTATGTATTGTGTATAATTGATGGGAGAAAGCATGATTAGGTCTTCGGACATGGTGTTTTGGTTGGACATCGGCTAGGTTGGTATGAATTTTGATTTTGTGGGCTCGTCGCCATTACTTTATATATTGAAATACGAGGTGTAGTTGTATTCATATTGTGGCTATTCGGGATGGATTTCTATTAGGTCGATTGTTGTTAATGGGGGATCATTTCCCTGCTATTGTGATTAGACTTATTACCTAAATTGTCGTGTTGTACTCAATTCTTTCTTATTGTGACACATATCATCGGAGAAAGGAAGGATACTGAGTTTAGACCTGAATCGTGATGTATATATTATGATAGTACGTGGATGAACACTTGATGTATGATTTACTGTTGATGATAATATACAGAAGAATGGAGCTTCTTAGTGATACAAGACTTAGTTGTGAGGCGTACTTGCTATATGAGGAAGTAAAGAGAGACATAGACTCTTATGTTGGTTGAGATGGTTTGTATGATTCATTTCATGGTTAAGTTGATCCAAGTCGTGATCTGACTTGTGGCTTTCTGACTTGTACCTTCACTGTTGCTTTATTGGTTTGCATTGATTTACCATGTTTGCACTCATTTATACATTCATACACTCTTGGATGATGGAGATGGTTTGGAAGACTTGTGGCATGATGCCTTGTGTTTGACATTGATATTGCTAATTGTTCATAGTCTATACATACTAATGAACTGAAATACAGTGAGACATACAATGTGATGTGTAATTAGTGAAGAAGTTAATATAATCTTCTTGTTGAACCGGTGATGCTATTTAAGGCTAGTTTTGTGCTCGTGGTCCGAGTTTGTATGTATATATATATATATATGAAAAGGCACAAATGTGACCTGGATCATGGGCTCATGGTCCGAGGTCCGTTCTGGAGACGAGAGGTATATTGATATGGCCGCGACCGATGATCTTTCCGGGGCGGAGGATTTATGGCTTGGGTCCGAGGAGTGGATCTGGAACGAGGGCACATGGACACCATAGGTCCCCTGCGGATCATGAATACTGAGCTATGACATTAGTAGCATGTGTGTACAGTGTGTATTTGGCTAGTGCATTGCATTGCACATCATCATATTTTGCATTGCACATCATTACATTTTATTCTGCGTTATTATTTGGCTCGTTTAGTTCTTCTCTTGGTGTGTTTGTGTTACACCTCGGCAAATTTTCCGTTGGTACACTAGAGAATGAACTAGTGATGAATATGAGTGCATGATGTCCATGAGCAAGAAACGACGTTGATGACCTTAGGCGAGATTTCGAAAGTATCTGATGTGAGACGAGGAAGTTGGCTAAGTTAAGATGAGATACAAGGTGAGCAATGCATGTGCACGGACGGGAGTGATTAAAATGAGAAGTCTAAGAAATATGGGAAGTTGCAAAATTTCAACTGCCCAGTGGTCGTATATTGCAAAATACGGACCGTAAAGTGCAATACGGTCCGTAAACTGGCAGTCGTAAACTGCCATGCAAGGTTTCAACTTTCTTCCAGCCGAGGAAATGGTTAAATACGACCAGGTGGACGGACCGTAAAGTGATTTACGGCCCGTAAACCATGGTTGTAAACCACCATGAAGGCAGCCCAGCTTCTGGTTCTGGAAATGGTTAATTACGCCCATGGAGGATGAGCCGTATAGTGGAATACGGGCCGTAAACCTCCATGGACGACCACTGTTCACCCAGCACAGATTTTTCAATTCATTAAATATGAGGATCAAGACTTGTCTTATTTCATTACAACATTACACCACTTCTCTCTACATTTATTATATGAGTTTTCAAGGATTATAAGCCATCAATAACATTAAGACAAGTGAATCAAGGATAAGGGAATCATCAAGGACCATCCAAGTCAAGATATCCAAATGGAGAAAAACTAGGGTTTTGCTCAAAGAGGAGTATTATCAACCAAAGCTTGTTCCTACAACTTCTAAGGTAAGATTCATGATTTTTACATGATGTTTAAGGTATTGGAGAATTAAAATAAATGGATTGTAGAAAATGTGGTCAACTAGGTCATGAATGATGAACAGTGACATCTTGAGAAATAGTTTGAATTGAGTTATGAATATTGTTGTGTTACGATATGAATGTATTATAAATGGTACTAAGATCATGCACTCGACACTTTAGACAAATGGACGAAGTTGGAGGTCATGAACATAAATATGGGAGAATTAGAAGCAAATTGAGAAATCTAGATAATGTGGATGATGTGAATGACTAATGGCCATTGTTATGATATTAATGAAGGTATAAACGCTAGCATTGGAAGGGAACGTGCAAGTGTAGAATAGTTCGACGGAAAGGTATGTGAGGCTAACCCTTCTTTCATAAGGCATGGTTCTTGGACAAATTCCTAATTCCTCTATATGAGTCTGTTGTCTTCACATGGTTGACATTCCGAGCTCATAAGCTCACGACCCTTGATATGTACTATGATTATACTACGTTCCTTGTATGACGAGTAAGTCTATAATGTAGATGTAACGATAATGATGAGGATAGTAATGATGATGAGAGTAAAATGAGATTAGAGATGCTTACGAGCTATGATATATGTATATGTATGCCTATGAAGGGCTATGATAAGACCCCGAGCTTATGATGCCGGGTAAGACTATATGTATATGACTATGTATAAAGTATGTATACGATTACGAAACGCGCGCACACCTCTGCAGATGGTACGGATAACCCTGACGCCTTGGTAGGGCCAGGTATGTATGATCTTGAGCCTTGGTTGGCCAAGTATGTATGACACACCGATCTTACGAGGTTGGGTATGCTATGTAAATACTATGTATATGATATGACCATGTATATAATATGAATATGAGTGTGATAAGACTTAGTAAGGGCATGTATACGAATACGAACACAAAGGGGTATGGCTATTATTATGGGATACGAACGACGATGTATGCAAATAAGTGACATGATGATGATGATATTACTGTCTCCCCTTCTATGCTATTTCATATGATATCTATTATGCTTCTATATTGATGTTGATCATGCTTTGCATACTCAGTACATTCTTCATACTGACGTCCTTTTGTTTATGGACGCTGCGTCATGCCCGCAGGTGCACAGGGAGACAGGCTCGATCCATAGCTGCTTATCCAGAGATTGCATAGCAAAGCTCCATTTCCTTCGGAGCCATAGCTTTTGGGTACTCATTCTTTTGTGTGTATGTAATTATGGGCATAGCGGGGTCCTGTCCCGCTCATACGATATGTCGTACTCTTAGAGGCTCGTAGTCATGTGTATGTGGGTAGAGATGTTCGGCCATGTCGGCCCATGTTTTGTATATCTTTTGTTAGCCACGTCGGCCTTGTACTTATGATGTGGCATAGATGCCTATGATATGTTAAATGATGATGGTCGTCTTATGGGATCAATATGATTAACGATAAGAAAAGCACGAATTGACTTATGGTTCACCTAGATGTTATGTTATGTACGATAAGGGGGTGCCCGGGTGGGGTAGCACCGGGTGCTCGTCGTGGCCCCCTAGCCGGGTCGTGACAGTTTGCTGAAACCGCTGTTGTGGTATTGATATTGTTAAATCCCGTATTTTTGTACGTCGAATTATTCGTAAGCTAATCGACATAAGTTTATGGACGAGATTATTTTTGGGATAAGAGACAAGGGCTTTTAATCCACGATTTTTAATAAGTGCATGACTTCTTGTAAAATTCAATTGGTGTAGAAATATTAGTGGAGATTAGGAATTAATTAGCCATGATTAGATTATTAAGTGGGGATTAAGGATTAATTAGCCTAATTAGTGTATTAAGTGTGCCCCACCAATCATAATAACAAAATTTGATTAGTGTATTAATGTATTTTTATAGTGGGACACTTGTCCACTTTATAGGCAGCCTATATAAGTCAAATTGATGACTAATTCATCAACAAAAATTCATTTCATCTTCACCCAAATTAAGATAAGAGAGAGAAGCTCTCAAACTAGAGAGAGGGAAAGCCACGGCCATGGCTATGGCAGCCACACTTTGAGCTCACGGCCAGCTTCTCCTCCCCCCCCCCCCCCCCCCCCCCCCCCCTTCTACACAATTAGTTAGTGATTTACAATCCAATTGGAGGAAAAACGATAGAGATTACAACAACCATGTCAACTCACGGAATTCCAAGTCTCGTCGGCGATTGTCTGCATAGGACTTTTGGCGACTTTGGGCTGTCAACAATCGATCTCGGATCACCTTGACTTTTTCTACTGCCTGTTGAACCAATTCGGGGCCTATTAATTGTGCTTCCCCTGTTTCGAACCATCCAATTGGAGATCTACATTTCCTTCCATATAAAGCTTCATATGGAGCCATTTGTATACTAGAATGGTAGCTATTGTTGTACGCAAACTCGATTAGCGGCAAATGATCATCCCAACTACCACCGAAAGCCAGCACACACGCTCGTAGCATATCTTCCAAAGTCTGAATAGTGCGCTCGACTTGCCCATCAGTCTGTGGATGAAATGACGTGCTAAGTTTCACTTGAGTGCCTAGACCTTCTAGAAAAGACTTCCAGAACTTGGTTGTAAACTGTGCTCCTCTATCGGTGATAATAGACAATGGAATTCTATGGAGTCGCACAATTTCTCTGAGATATAACCTCGCATGATCTTCGGCTGAGTATGTAGTTCTAACTGGAAGAAAATGGGCTGCTTTCGTCAATCTATCCACAATCACCCATATAGAGTCATACCTGCCACGGGAACGAGGTAATCCCACGATGAAATCCACGTTGATCACTTCCCATTTCCAGGTGAGTATCTCTATTGCTTGCAATAAGCCTCTTGGCTTCTGATGTTCAACTTTTACTCGTTGGCAATTTGGACATTGTGCTACAAGTTCTGCTATGTCTCTCTTCATGCCATCCCACCAGTATATCATCTTCATATCACAATACATCTTGGTTGCACCTGGGTGAATAGAATATCGAGAGCAATGTGCTTCTTCTAGAATTCGTCGGCGCTATTCCGCCACATTCGGCACACATAACCTGCCTCGGTATCTAAGAATCCCATCCACCGAAACTTCAAACGGAGACTTTTCTTTCCCATGAGGTGCATCTCTATAACGACACAACTGAGGATCTTCATACTGTCGTTCCTTCACTTCCATATCCAAGGACGAGGTTGTGGGATCGTTGATACTAATCCCTGCATCACCCGAATCAATTATACGCACTCCCAGATTAGCTAATCAGTGAAGTTCTTGAACCATCTCTTTCCTTTCCGGAGGGATTTCACATAAACTGCCCATCGATCGTCGGCTAAGTGCATCAGCTACTACATTTGCTTTCCCGGGGTGGTACAAAATGTTCACGGCATAATCTTTCAGCAATTCTAACCACCGCCTCTGCCGTAGGTTCAACTCCTTTTGCTTGAAAATATATTGAAGACTTTTGTGATCTGTATAGATATTGATATGCACACCATACAAATAATGCCTCCATATTTTTAAGGCATGAATGACCGCAGCCAATTCGAGGTCATGAGTTGGATAATTTCTTTCATGTTTCCGTAATTGTCTCGAAGCATATGCAATAACTTTACTATGTTGCATCAATACACATCCTAATCCCACACCGGAAGCATCGCAATACACAACATATCCATCTGGTCCTTCTGGAAGTGTTAAAACTGGAGCTGAGGTCAACCTATTTTTCAACTCTTGGAAACTGCGCTCACAAGCATCGTTCCATTGAAATTTAGCCAACTTCTGGGTTAACTTCGTCAGTGGGGTTGAAATAGATGAGAAGCCCTCTACGAATTTTCTATAATAACCTGCCAAACCTAGAAAACTACGAACTTCTGTAGGCGTCGTAGACCTTGGCCAAGTCTTCACAGCCTCAATCTTCTGAGTATCGACTCGACTGCCATCATCTGAAATAATATGACCTAGAAATGTTACAGAATTCAGCGAGAACTCACACTTTGAAAATTTCGCATATAATTCCCGGGCTCGAAGAATGCCAAGCACAATTCTCAAATGATCTGCATGTTCTGATTCCGTGCGAGAATACACCCGAATATCATCAATATATACTATCTCAAATATATCTAAGAGGGGCCTGAATACATTATTCATCAGATTCATAAACATGACCGGAGCATTAGTCAACCCGAATGACATCACCCAAAATTCATAGTGGCTATATCTCGTTCTAAAGGTTGTTTTAGGAATATCCGCTTCTCTAACTCTCACTTGATGATAACCCGACCTCAAATCTATTTTGGAAAACCACTTGGCACCTTGCAACTAGTCGAACAAGTCATCAATTCTTGGAAGAGGATATTTGTCTTTATCGTCACCTTGTTCAATTGCCTATAGTCGATGCACATTCGCAGGGAACCGTCTTTCTTTCTCACAAACAAGACCGGTGCTCCCCACGATGATGAACTGGGTCTAATGAATCCCTTCTTGAGCAAGTCTTTCAACTGCGCCTTTAGCTCTTTCAATTCTGCCGGAGCCATTCGATAGGGAGGAATAGAAATAGGCTTGGTGTCCGTCAATACATCAATAGCGAAATCAATTTCCCTTTCTGGAGGAAGTCCTGGAAGTTCGTCTGGAAACACATCTGGGAATTCATTCACTACCGGAACTGATTGGAAAGTTGGCGGCTTTGCCTCGGTGTCATGAACCCGAACTAAGTGATACATATAACCCTTGGCTATCATCTTCCTTTCCTTAAGATAGGAAATAAACCTACCTTTTGGCGATGCTGCATTACCTTTCCATTCAAGCACGGGCTCTCTCGGAAATTGAAATCGAACTAGTTTTGCTCGGCAATTAACATTTGCATAACACGAAGCCAACAAATCCATACCCATGATTACATCAAAATCTATCATTTCTAGCTCGATTGAATCAGCTTTTGTCCGGCGGTCACATATCACAATGGCACAATTTTTGTACACTTGTCTTGCTATCACGGGATCACCAACCGGAGTGAGTACCTCAAAGGGTTTAATTGACTCGGGTTTCACCCCATTACAACCAGCAACATATGGAGTAATATAAGAGAATGTAGACCTCGGATCAATCAACGCATACACATCACGGGAGAATATAGACAATATACCTGTAACCACATCCGGAGAGGACTCGAGATCCTGCCGTCCGGCTAAAGCATATACACGGGGCTGAGTGGCACCTGAAGTAGATGCTGCCCCTCGGCCTCTCCCTCGGCCTGCTGTCATCTGGGGAGTCTGCCCCGCTGGGTGTGCTGATGAGGAACCCGCTGCTGAGCCTATGGGTTGAACCCCACCTCTGCCATAACACGAGGGACAATCTCGCATCAAATGCTCGGTCTGTCCGCAAACATAACAAGCATCGGTGTCCTGACGATACGGCCCTGAATGCAACTTCCGGACTGTAATCACCACAAAATGAGGACCCGAAGCTCTCGAACTGTGACCCTGGCCTGAAGGAAAAGAGCGATCAAATCTCCTATCCGCGAATCGGGGAGGCGCACTAGTCACTGACTGACGTGAATGTCGGGAATAAGTCTGCCTCGATCCCCCTCTAGAGTCACTACCTATCGCCATAGATCTGGCCCGCTTGCTTGGCCTTTTGTCAATATCACGGTCACCTCTTCGTTGTTGTTGTCGCCCTTCCAAATTCTGAGCATGAGCCTGTATTCGGGAGATATCCATCCCGTCTTGCAAGGAAGCTGTTAGACAATCTCTGAATAAATGTGGCCCTAAGCCACTAACAAATCTATGTACCCGATCTCCCATGTCAGCCACCATGGTCGGAGCATATCTAGCCAAAGAATTGAATTGCATGCTATACTCCCGGGCACTCATATTTCCTTGCCTCAAATTTAGAAATCTATCCGCTCTAGCTCGGCGGACCTCGGGTGGCAAATAATGACGAATAAAAGCATCTACAAACTCTTGCCACACCGGAGGAGGCGCATTCTCTCCTCTTGATAATACCCAATTGTTGTACCATAACACCGCCACATCTCGGAGTCTATAAGATACCAACTCCACAGATTCTGTTTCGGAGGCATGGACAATCTTCAAAGTCCTCAACATCTCATCAATGAAACCTTGTGGGTCTTCTTCCGGCTTTGACTCGAAGAACTCTGGAGTATTTAGACTCATAAAATCACGGCCTTTGGTACTTGCTGCCCGATCACTTGAACCCACGTTTTGTCGTTGTGCTTGTGCGGCAACCAATTGTGTCAATAACTGGATGGCCTCGGTCATTTGTTGACCCGAAGCAGCCGGGAGAGGAGTTGGAGCTGGAGCTCCTCCTTGTTCTCCCACATTGGGCGGGGTAGAGGAAGTATTAGACTAGGCCTCGTTATGCGATTCACCCTCTTGAATATTCATTGGAGGCTCTCTTTCTACCCGCCTCTTTGTCGTAGTCTTGCCCTTCTGGGCGGCTGTGGCTTTCCCCTTTGGCGGCATTCTGAAATCATAACACACTATTAGGGAGGATAAAATCCTATGCATGGCTCTATCGCACGATCTCATAAGAAAAAAGATGGTCATTTTTCCTAAATGCCCTGTAGCCTCTTGTTTATTGATGTGGCGCGCTACACACCATAAACCAGATTCTACCAGACACGGCTCGTAGACACTTCCTAGGACTGAACTGCTCTGATACATCTTTTGTCACGACCCAACTAGGGCCGCGACGGGTACCCGGAGCTAACCACCGAGCACCCCTCGTTCTATTTCTTATCATGTCATTTTATACTCTTTTACCAATTTTATCCTCAAGTTACAAGAAAATCACCTTTCAAGTCAAAACATAATATCTTTATATGCATAAGCCTTTTTAGGCTATCAAAATAATGGTTTTATACATATGAAACCTAACTTATGGTGATATAATTAGCTACATTAATGTTACAAGCTTAGAACTATGCACAGATCTAAAGCTAAAACATTATTTGAAGAAAGATCAACAACAATCCAAGAAGGAGTTGGGAAGTTTCTGTCAAGACTTCGGTTTTGAAAAGATCTCTGCCCCTTCCAAAACAAAAAGATTAATAGCTAAGAAATCTACTAATTCTAAACCTATTCATAAGAAGAAGAAAACTGTAGATAGATCTTTTAAACCAAAAAAGAGAACACCAAAAAAGAGTGCTGGTGATACATGTTGGACATGTGGCAAAATAGGCCATAGATCCAATGAGTGTAAGGTTAATATAAAAAAGAAGAAGAAGATAAATCTTCGTGAAGTTAATGATAAGATAAAACATGAACTCTACACTATTCTAGAAGAAAATGACAACACATCATCTTCTTCCAGTGAAATAAGTGACGTTGAAATTGAATCAGACAATAGTTCCAATTCTTCTGATTCTGAAGATTGTGAATGTACAAGAGAAATATGTACCTGTAGTCAGAATTCAATTAGAGTTATTACTAAAAGATCAAAAGAATTTCTTTTATATCTTATTAATGATTTACCTAACGATGAAGCTAGGAACAAATACTTAATTGAATTAAAAGATATTCTTCTTGGTCAACCCGACAAGAAATCTTCAATTGAACCCTTTCACATGAAAAGTGTTATGAACAGGTTTTCTTCGAAAGATGAAAAACCTACTATCCAAGATTTATAAGGAGAATTAATCTCTGTAAAAAAGGAAGTCAAAGATATTAAGTCAAGACTTAATAAAGTTGAAATGGATTATCTGACTGACCAAGTTCTATCTCACAAAAGAGTAACAGAAACTCTTGGAGAAGACAGTGAAGATAACCAGTCTGATAAATATGATTCTATGGATAATCAAGAAATTGATGAAATCATAGAAACGTCAGATAAAAACACAACAGGGAAAACTGTTGCAATTGTTAAATCACAAAGTTGGCATGTTCCTATCACTTTAAAAGTAGGAAACATGACTCTTAATAAATTAGCTTTAATTGATTCAGGAGCAGATAAAATCTGCATCATTGAAGGGATAATACCAACAAAATACTTGGAAAAAAGTACTTCTAAGTTATACTCCGCCACTAGAGAGAAACTTAAAATTGACTATAAATTATCCAAAGCCCACATTTGCAATGATGGAGTTTGTTTTGTTAATAATTTTGTGGTTACCCGGGACATAAATGAACAGATCATTTTGGGAACCCCATTTATAACCCAGATAAAACCTTATTTTTCCGGTTTAGATGCAATCTATACCAAAGTATTAGGAAATGAAATTAAATTTCCTTATTTATCTGCTATTTCTCAAGAAGAAAGTGATTTTGTTAAATCAAAAACTATTTTCAAAATAGGTTTATTAACTAATCAGATTTCATACTTAAAAGACGAAATCAAAGTTAAAAAGATTTAACAAACTTTAAAAAACCCGGTGATAGAAGGAAAAATAGCAATTTTTCAAGAAAAACTTAAACAAGAAGTTTGTTCAGAATTACCAAGTGCTTTTTGGGAAAGAAAGCGACACATTGTTGAGTTACCATATATTGATGGATTCAATGAACAGGCTATTCCTACAAAGGCAAGGCCTATTCAGATGAACCATGAGTTAATGGAAACTTGTAAAAATGAAATCAATGATCTTCTACAAAAGAAGATAATAAGACCTTCTAGATCTCCTTGGAGTTGCTCAGCTTTTTATGTTAATAAAAATGCCGAGAAAGAAAGAGGATCTCCCAGGTTAGTTATTAATTATAAACCTCTAAACAAGGAATTACAATGGATTAGGTACCCAATACCTAATAAAAGAGATTTATTAAAAAGAACTTATAAGGCAAATGTCTATACTAAGTTTGATATGAAATCAGGATTTTGGCAAATTCAAGTTGCTGAAAAAGATAAATATAAAACTGCATTCAATGTTCCTTTTGGGCAATATGAATGGAATGTCATGCCTTTTGGGTTAAAAAACGCCCCATCAGAATATCATTGTCACGACCCAACCCCGTAGGCCGCGACTAGTGTCCGTGCTGGACACCCATACGTACCCAACAACCCAACCCAACATATTAACAGAATATATCAATACAATGATCAATTGGCACTGCTAGTTGTCACAGATGAACAGTTATAGCACAAGGAAGCCGATAAGGCTATCACAGATCATATCAACCCAAAACATATACAGAACCCACACAAGTATGTCTACAGACCTCTACAGAACATGACAGAATCATAAGGCGGGACAGGGCCCCGTCATACCCCTGAATAGCATACATATATACAACAGCAGCAGACTGTACCAAGGTATAGGCTCTGGACAAAAGAGCTCTCCAGAATAGCAGAATAGATGTCCTAGAAAGGCAGGTCAGCAAATCTGTTGTCAGTACCTGCGCGACATGAAAACGCAGCCCCCGAAGAAAGGGGGTCAGTACGAAATATGTACTGAGTATGTATAGCACGGAACGTAATAAACAAAGTCATAATCAAAGCAGAAGATACAGAAAATGAATGGAATATCCAGATTAGCAAAATGCTGATCATAAAGCATAAGTAGTACTTGCAGAAAACGTTTGTCATACCTGGTTCCATTACGGAACAAAATCATAACCGGAACAGAACGTACAGAAAAGTGAGTGTGATGTCCAGAGTATTAAATGCATATTTTCAAAACATAAAGAGTGAGTACAGAAACATATGCCATATCATATCCGGCCCCTGCCAAGGGACTCGGCAGACAGAACGTGGTCACCCCCCGAAGCTGGTGCCACAACACATAAGGATCAGAAAAGGGGGAATAACCCCGTAACATAACATATCATATCAGATGGCCATATCAGATCATATCATATCATAATGTGTGTACATGGCACAGCATACTCCACAACCCATGTACATGTATACCTGCCCCCTCACATCGAGGCACGGCGAACAATGCAGAGGAATACGCTTGAGAACATACCCTGGCCCGGGCTCAGTGTGGGAAACATTGAGGCATCCACGAATGGAGTAGTGAGAAACTAAATGCAATAAAAATACCATATATTTTTCCAGAGACTCAATGAAGCATATCGAATGACAGATCAAATCAATAAAATCGGACGGAGTCAAGGTAAGTGAAATTCGAATGTCAAAATGGGTTACGGAAGAGTAATTTTGCTGAGATCGTTTCCAAGTTCCAAAACAATTCATAAGGCTTAATGAAATATTTAAAACAATTTTTATTTAGTAGTTAAAAGAGTAATTAGAATATTTTAAAAGAAAACACTCGAAGACAAGTCATAAACGCGTAAAGGGTAAAATCGGAAATAGTGGGCCCACCTCGGGACAAACGAAGCGGTGGGCTCAAATTACGTATTTTAAGCTTATGAAGTCACCTAGGGAGGTTCTGGGGGCATTCCATAATTTTCTAGACAATTTGCGAAAGTTTGCACAATCCTTTCAATAAAGCATACTTATAGGGTTCAATTCCATTGAACAAGAAAGGGGTATTTTCAAATGCGGATTCCGATGAGCAGAACACTTTCCGAGGCTCAAATCCGATCCTAGTACACCTAGGGCATGCCAAAAGAAGAATCGGAATAGCTTTACATACCTTGTATGCTCTTTACGCCTTTCCAAATTCAATTCCCGTTTCGCCCAAAATCTGCAATTGGTCACATTTATCAATTCTCAATTTCCAATCTTTAAGTATTCAATCTTTATTCATAATTGCCTACAGAAATTTGGGCAGCATCTCCCCTATACATATAGCATCCCCGAGAATTTAACTCGGCCAAAACAATCAACAACAACCCAACAACAACAACAACACCAACACCAACAACAATCAATATAGGGCACAATATAACACAACTAGTCTCTTTCCGACATAATGCAAGAACTTTCATTCCGACTTCCCATTTCCAAACCAATCTCAATGTTTTCATATTCATTATTAATCTAGATTATCACAATATAATTTGGAAGCATTTCATATCATTTCCACAAAATATTCACAAGATATATAAAATATACAAACTTTCCACCAAAGTCATAATTCATTCAAAACTTCTAATATTCAACCTACATATCCATAACATATTTCCATCTTCCAATTTCATCAACCATAATCATAATTCACATCTTAACAACTTCATTTCCATAATATCACAAAATCATTCGAAAGTGACATAATCTTCTACATTCCAACTTCAACCAAAATTCATTCAACTTTCATTCCCAATATAATTTTCACCATAACCACAACTAGAATACAACATAAAATTTAACTCATATATGTATACAACATATATACACTCACGGCTACATATATATATATATATATATACACACTTTGTAAACATCCATATTTCCATAGTTTCTACTCATTTCCATATACTACAACACAAACAAACCTTCATAACATAATGAACAGGTATGAATTCTTACCTTTTTCTCCAATCTTCTTCACTTGTCCAAAGTGTGAGATTGATGAAACTAATGCTCAATCTTCCAAAACAACTACACCAAGTTGTAGAGGGACCTTGAATTAGTAGGAATTCAACAAGAAAATAATTTTAGAGGCAAGATTTTGAGGGATGATTTTTCTATGGCCAAACCCGAAATGGTCCTTATGTTGTTGCTCTTGGTTTTCTTCTTCTATGCTCTCTTTGTTTCTTGAAAATTCTAATAGATAAGGCCTTATATAATTAATTAGGCACATGAGAAATATAATTAAACCATGGGTTGGGCCTCACTTGGCCGGCCACCCCTTAAACATTGGGCCTAATTTTTTTCTTTTCATTTTTTTGGGCCAACTCGGTTGGTCCCGAGTTGGGCCTAGCCCACTGACCTTTCGACCTTAAAACGTTCATATCTCCTTGTACCGACGTCCCCTGGGAACCCACGACCTATGGATGGAAAGCTAATTCAATTATCTACAACTTATATTTCTTGGTATATTTACAAATTACAAACTTATAATACCGTTTTTGCCCCTCAAAGTCAGGTCACCTGAAAACGTTTTCTTAAAAATATTCGTTTGGAGGGCTTCCACTTTGATTTGGCCCAAGGGAACTTCATCAGTTGTGTTTAACATTACATATGTGATTCATATGACTTTTCCGATGTTCCAAAAAAATCTCGGTGTGTGGGTCCCACCCCAGGAGATAATTCGAGGTTCAAAAATACGGGATATAACATCCTCCGCCCCTTTAGAACATTCGTCCTCGAATGTTAGATTAATCTTATAAGGTCTTGTAAGCATTTTAGGGAAGGTTCCTTATATGGGCAGCATACATAACTTATTTATCAATCAACATAATCCGTTACAGAATTTAAATTACCTGTAGACGGAGGAAACAGGTGAGGGTACTTCTTCTCCATGTCTTCTTCAGCCTCCCAAGTCATCTCCTCCCTGTTCTTATTTCGCCACAGTATTTTAACCGAGGCTACATCCTTATTGCGCAATCTCCTCACCTGGCGATCCAGAACGGCTACAGGCTGCTCCTCGTAAGATAACTCTTCTGTCACCTGAATATCATTCACTGGAAATATTCTGGAAGGATCGCCAACACATTTGCAGAGCATGGATACATGAAATACCGGATGCATTGCTTCTAAGTCAGATGGCAGGTCCAATTCATAGGCAACTTTGCCTACCTTGCGGATGATTTGATAAGGACCGATATATCTCGGACTGAGCTTCCCCTTTTTGCCAAATCTCATGATGCCTTTCATAGGCGATACCTTCAGGAATACCCAATCACTAACTTGGAACTCCAAAAGTCGACGTCGTTTATCGGCATATGATTTCTGTCGACTCTGAGCTGCTAGCAACCGTTCCCGAATAAGTTTTACCTTATCAACCGCCTGCTGGACCATATCCGGGCCTATTAAGTCAGTTTCGCCAACATCGAACCAGTCAATCAGAGACCTGCACTTTCTGCCATACAGAGCCTCGTACGGAGCCATCTGGACACTAGAATGGTAGCTGTTATTATAAGAAAATTCAATCAGCGGCAAATGATCATCCCAGCTGCCTCTAAAATCAATAATACAGGCCCGCAACATATCTTCCAGCGTCTGTATAGTGCGCTCGGCCTGCCCGTCAGTCTGAGGATGGAATGCTGTGCTGAGACTCACCTGGGTCCCTAATCCTTCCTGAAATGATCTCCAGAAATTTGCTGTAAACTGGGCACCTCTGTCAGTGATAATAGATATAGGAACTCCGTGAAGTCTCACTATTTCCTTAATATACAGCCTGACATATTCCTTAGTTGAATAAGTGGTTCTGACAGGGAGCAAAATGGGCTGATTTTGTCAGCCTATCAACAATAACCCAAATGGAATCATACTTCCGTGGAGTGCGAGGTAAACCTGTAATAAGGTCCATATTAATATCAATGTCAACCCCATGCAAGTAATGCCGCCATATCTCTAAAACAAGGATCACTGCAGCTAATTCCAGATCATAAGCAAAATAATTTCTCTTGTGCGGTCTGAGCTGCCGGGGAACATAGGCTATAATCCGACCATGCTGTACTAATGCAAAACCTGTCCCAATACCGGAAGCATCATAAGAAATAACTTGCCCGTCTGCCCCTTTAGGAAGAACTAGGACTGGAGCTGTAATTAATTTTTCCTTTAACAACTAGAACCTACATTCACAAGTACCGGTTCACTGAGGTTTCACTGCTTTCTAAGTTAGCTTCATTAATAGTGCCGTAGTGGAAATAAATTTCTCCAAAAATCTACTGTAATATCCGGCCAATCTGAGAGAACTACGTATTTCAGTCGATGTCGGAGGCCTAGTCCAATTCTTTATCGCTTCAATCTTTTGTAGGTCAATTGTTTCCATTTATACTCACTTTATTTTACTTTCATTCGCTCCCCCCCTTTGGGGTTATACTTATTCCACATCCATGTCTTTTCTTTCTAACCCATAGCTTGATTATCTTCGTACGAGACCTTAACAGAATCGTGATTATGTAGTACAAAGTCTTATCCGAGAGCAGACACTCAAGTAATATAGCTAGTGTAGCAGTTTATCTCTTAGTAATCACATTCTTCCTTCATACCCATGCCTTATCTGCCGTTCTGTTTTCTCAATAATCGAATTATTTGATATTCACATAATTCATCATTTCATGCCATAAGTTTTCCTTTGCCCTGCACTATTTCATTTTAGTTCGTTTTTTGCAATTAACTTTATGCTTTGCCCGTCGACTCTTTTAAAGACTCTGCTCAATTACGTTTCTTACGATCCACTCAATTATTCTCTTTTCTTTCCAAACATCGTTGTATTAAAATTTTCTATTCTCAACCGGTAGCAAAATGAATATCAGTTTATTTCGTAACATCTGTACCGTTCCTTCCACTTTTTCTCGTAAATCCTGTCAAGTTAATGTTTTCCATATGTTACAACACTGGCTATTAGGGTTCACCAATCGATCGATATAGTCATAGATGGGGGGTCCTACACATACGTACATATATCACTTCCACTTCTTTTATAATACATTTTCAATCACTTGCTCAAATTTACTCTAATTTCAGAGTTGCGCTGCTTTTTCTTTCTTTTTACCAATCCAATCCGTCTCAGCTCACGTGACCCATATAAAGTTTCTAACCATTCCACATATCCTAATTCCCTTTAGGTTACCCCGAATTTCCTATTCGTCTCTTATATCTATGTTTGCAAGAATTTTGGTACATTTCCTAGGGGGTCACCCATCCCGAAATTGCTCTGGCCCTAACAAGCTTAACCTTAAAACTTTAATGCATTTAGGTGCGTTAAGGCCGATATAATCACGTCAACTGCCCCGCGCAACCTTTGTCACGTAATTTAAGGCAAATCGGGGTCTTAACAACTTTCAAAACGTTCTCGTAGCGGGTCCCACCCCGATTTAGGGGGGGATTCTTTTACTCTTCTGACTATATAGTTACCGTGTCACCCCTGTAAATCCTCAATATTTACCTCCATGTGTGTATCTATATAATTCTAGACAGCTCACGGGTTTAAGTTTTTATTCCACAGATCCCATCTCCAATCAGTCGATGAAAACTGATAAAATGTTACTGTAAGGCATCTTCGGACCACCAACAAAAGAAAACTAGAATCCGACGAACTTCGCGGGATCTTTTAGCACTTAATTCACATAATTACCTCCATATTTGTGTATATATATTTTTGAGTCGTAAACGGACCACTCAATTCCCAACTGCCTGTCATACACTTTGTATTCTTCCAATTAGAGGAAACTTAATCGTTGGACATTTTTTCCCTTCCACATATGCTGTCCTAAAGCAAAATGGGGTCGGAACATATTCTGGTCCGTTTAAATAAATTGCAAATCTGCTACTCATATATGCTTTCTCGAAATAAAATTTTCCAAATGAGGATAATGCTTCTTACGAAGGACATGGAGGGAATCTCTTAACTTTTAATCCAACATGATGGATTTACCCTATCGGTATCGACCTTCAAGACATGTTAAGAATTTATATCTCATCTTCCTCTTCATATTTCCAGAAAAATTTGGGCAGAGGTTCCTCTGTATTTCTTACTATCCCAAAACCTGCACACAGGAAATACCAACCACGCCTCACAGGGCCAACACACATACGTATATATATATATATCACATCATATCGCATCATAGCCACACAGAGCTGACAATTTCAAATAAAAACATAAAGATGCCGAGGCTTACCTCACATGTCCAACTCAAACTGCACCTGTTACACTTTCCCTTTCAATTTTCAACTTTACGTTTCAATCGTACTTCAAATACCTTACCCAACATACGTTTTTCATACCATTGCTTACCTGTGTACTGTGTAGCTGCCCATGTCATCAGTCACTGTCTTACGTCGATACCGTTCTCCAGCTGAAATCAGAAGTTAGTAAAAAGGAATTCATTTCCTACAGCTGGCTCTATCGCACGATCTAAGATTCAAAAAAAGGTAACACCCTAAATGTCCTGTAGCCTCCTGTTTATAGATGTGGTGCACAACACACCGATAAACAAGACTCTACTAGACACGGCCTGTAGACATTCCGAGGACGAACCGCTCTGATACCACTTTTGTCACGACCCAACCCCGTAGGCCGCGACTAGTGTCCGTGCTGGACACCCATACGTACCCAATAACCCAAACCAACATATTAACAGAATATATCAATACAATGATCAATTGGCACTGCTAGTTGTCACAGATGAACAATTATAGCACAAGGAAGCCGATAAGGCTATCACAGATCATATCAACCCAAAACATATACAGAACCCACACAAGTATGTCTACAGACCTCTACAGAACATGACAGAATCATAAGGCGGGACAGGGCCCCGTCATACCCCTGAATAGCATACATATATACAACAGCAGCAGACTGTACCAAGGTATAGGCTCTGGACAAAAGAGCTCTCCAGAATAGCAGAATAGATGTCCTAGACAGGCAGGTCAGCAAATCTATTGTCAGTACCTGCGCGGCATGAAAACGCAGCCCCCGAAGAAAGGGGGTCAGTACGAAATATGTACTGAGTATGTATAGCACGGAACGTAATAAACAAAGTCATAATCAAAGCAGAAGATACAGAAAATGAATGGAATATCCAGATTAGCAAAATGCTGATCATAAAGCATAAGTAGTACTTGCAGAAAAAGTTTGTCATACCTGGTTCCATTATGGAACAAAATCATAACCGGAACAGAACGTACAGAAAAGTGAGTGTGATGTCCAGAGTATTAAATGCATATTTTCAAAACATAAAGAGTGAGTACAGAAACATATGCCATATTATATCCGGCCCCTGCCAAGGGACTCGGCAGACAGAACGTGGTCACCCCCCGACGCTGGTGTCACAACACATAAGGATCAGAAAAGGGGGAATAACCCCGTAACATAACATATCATATCAGATGGCCGTATCAGATCATATCATATCATAATGTGTGTACATGGCACAGCATACTCCACAACCCATGTACATGTATACCTGCCCCCTCATATCGAGGCACGGCGAACAATGCAGAGGAATACGCTTGAGAACATATCCTGGCCCGGGCTCAGTGTGGGAAACATTGAGGCATCCACGAATGGAGTAGTGAGAAACTAAATGCAATAAAAATACAATATATTTTTCCAGAGACTCAATGAAGCATATCGAATGACAGATCAAATCAATAAAATCGGACGGAGTCAAGGTAAGTGAAATTCGAATGTCAAAATGGGTTACGGAAGCGTAATTTTTCTGAGATCGTTTCCAAGTTCCAAAAAAATTCATAAGGCTTAATGAAATATTAAAAACAATTTTTATTTAGTAGTTAAAAGACTAGTTAGAATATTTTAAAAGAAAACACTCGAAGACAAGTCATAAACGCGTAAAGGGTAAAATCGGAAATAGTGGGCCCACCTCGGGACAAACGAAGCGGTGGGCTCAAATTACGTATTTTAAGCTTATAAAGTCACCTACAGAGGTTCTGGTGGCATTCCATAATTTTCTAGACAATTTGCGAAAGTTTGCACAATCCTTTCAATAAAGCATACTTATAGGGTTCAATTCCGTTGAACGAGAAAGGGGTATTTTCAAATGCGGATTCCGATGAGCAGAACACTTTCCGAGGCTCAAATCCAATCCTAGTACACCTAGGGCATGCCAAAAGAAGAATCGGAATAGCTTTACATACCTTGTATGCTCTTTACGCCTTTCCAAATTCAATTCCCGTTTCGCCCAAAATCTGCAATTGGTCACATTTACCAATTCTCAATTTCCAATCTTTAAGTATTCAATCTTTATTCATAATTGCCTACAGAAATTTGGGCAGCATGTCCCCTATACATATAGCATCCCCGAGAATTTAACTTGGCCAAAACAATCAACAACAACCCAACAACAACACCAACACTAACAACAATCAATATAGGACACAATATAACACAACTAGTCTCTTTCCGACATAATGCAAGAACTTTCATTCCGACTTCCCATTTCCAAACCAATCTCAATGTTTTCATATTCATTATTAATCTAGATTATCACAATATAATTTGGAAGCATTTCATATCATTTCCACAAAATATTCACAAGATATACAAAATATACAAACTTTCCACCAAAGTCATAATTCATTCAAAACTTCTAATATTCAACCTACATATCCATAACATATTTCCATCTTCCAATTTCATCAACCATAATCATAATTCACATCTTAACAACTTCATTTCCATAATATCACAAAATCATTCTAAAGTGACATAATCTTCTACATTCCAACTTCAACCAAAATTCATTCAACTTTCATTCCCAATATAATTTTCACCATAACCACAACTAGAATACAACATAAAATTCAACTCATATATGTATACAACATATATACACTCACGGCTACATATATATATATATATATATATATATATATATATATATATATATATATATATATATACACACTTTGTAAACTTCCATATTTCCATAGTTTCTACTCATTTCCATATACTACAACACAAACAAACCTTCATAACATAATGAAAAGGTATGAATGCTTACCTTTTTCTCCAATCTTCTTCACTTGTCCAAAGTGTGAGATTGATGAAACTAATGCTCAATCTTCCAAAACAACTACACCAAGTTGTAGAGGGACCTTGAATTAGTAGGAATTCAACAAGAAAATAATTTTAGAGGCAAGATTTTGAGGGATGATTTTTCTATGGCCAAACCCGAAATGGTCCTTATGTTGTTGCTCTTGGTTTTCTTCTTCTATGCTCTCTTTGTTTCTTGAAAATTCTAATAGATAAGGCCTTATATAATTAATTAGGCACATGAGAAATATAATTAAACCATGGGTTGGGCCTCACTTGGCCGGCCACCCCTTAAACATTGGGCCTAATTTTTTTCTTTTCATTTTTTTGGGCCAACTCGGTTGGTCCCGAGTTGGGCCTAGCCCACTGACCTTTCGACCTTAAAACGTTCATATCTCCTTGTACCGACGTCCCCTGGGAACCCACGACCTATGGATGGAAAGCTAATTCAATTATCTACAACTTATATTTCTTGGTATGTTTCCAAATTACAAACTTATAATACCGTTTTTGCCCCTCAAAGTCAGGTCACCTGAAAACGTTTTCTTAAAAATATTCGTTTGGAGGGCTTCCACTTTGATTTGGCCCAAGGGAACTTCATGAGTTGTGTTTAACATTACATATGTGATTCATATGACTTTTCAAATGTTCCAAAAAAATCTCGGTGCGTGGGTCCCACCCCAGGAGATAATTCGAGGTTCAAAAATACGGGATATAACATCCTCCCCCCCTTTAGAACATTCGTCCTCGAATGTTAGATTAATCTTATAAGGTCTTGTAAGCATTTTGGGGAAGGTTCCTTATATGGGCAGCATACATAACTTATTTATCAATCAACATAATCCGTTACAGAATTTAAATTAACTTGGCCAAAACAATCAACAACAACCCAACAACAACACCAACACCAACAACAATCAATATAGGACACAATATAACACAACTAGTCTCTTTCCGACATAATGCAAGAACTTTCATTCCGACTTCCCATTTCCAAACCAATCTCAATGTTTTCATATTCATTATTAATCTAGATTATCACAATATAATTTGGAAGCATTTCATATCATTTCCACAAAATATTCACAAGATATACAAAATATACAAACTTTCCACCAAAGTCATAATTCATTCAAAACTTCTAATATTCAACCTACATATCCATAACATATTTCCATCTTCCAATTTCATCAACCATAATCATAATTCACATCTTAACAACTTCATTTCCATAATATCACAAAATCATTCTAAAGTGACATAATCTTCTACATTCCAACTTCAACCAAAATTCATTCAACTTTCATTCCCAATATAATTTTCACCATAACCACAACTAGAATACAACATAAAATTCAACTCATATATGTATACAACATATATACACTCACGGCTACATATATATATATATATATACACACTTTGTAAACTTCCATATTTCCATAGTTTCTACTCATTTCCATATACTACAACACAAACAAACCTTCATAACATAATGAAAAGGTATGAATGCTTACCTTTTTCTCCAATCTTCTTCACTTGTCCAAAGTGTGAGATTGATGAAACTAATGCTCAATCTTCCAAAACAACTACACCAAGTTGTAGAGGGACCTTGAATTAGTAGGAATTCAACAAGAAAATAATTTTAGAGGCAAGATTTTGAGGGATGATTTTTCTATGGCCAAACCCGAAATGGTCCTTATGTTGTTGCTCTTGGTTTTCTTCTTCTATGCTCTCTTTGTTTCTTGAAAATTCCAATAGATAAGGCCTTATATAATTAATTAGGCACATGAGAAATATAATTAAACCATGGGTTGGGCCTCACTTGGCCGGCCACCCCTTAAACATTGGGCCTAATTTTTTTCTTTTCATTTTTTTGGGCCAACTCGGTTGGTCCCGAGTTGGGCCTAGCCCACTGACCTTTCGACCTTAAAACGTTCATATCTCCTTGTACCGACGTCACCTGGGAACCCACGACCTATGGATGGAAAGCTAATTCAATTATCTACAACTTATATTTCTTGGTATTTTTCCAAATTACAAACTTATAATACCGTTTTTGCCCCTCAAAGTCAGGTCACCCGAAAACGTTTTCTTAAAAATATTCATTTGGAGGGCTTCCACTTTGATTTGGCCCAAGGGCACTTCATGAGTTGTGTTTAACTTTACATATGTGATTCATATGACTTTTCAGATTTTCCAAAAAAATCTCGGTGTGTGGGTCCCACCCCAGGAGATAATTCGAGGTTCAAAAATACGGGATATAACAATCATGAACTATATTTTTAATCCTTATAGCAATATGTCTATTGTCTATATAGATGATGTATTAATATTTTCTGAGGACATTGATTCTCACTTTAAACATTTAAACATTTTCTTTAAAATTATTAAACATAATGGTTTAGTAGTTAGTGGTAAAAAGATTAAATTGTTCCAAACAACAATTAGATTTTTAGGACATGATCTATACCAAGGTACTTATAAACCCATTTGTAGAGCCATTGAGTTCTCTTCTAAATTTCCAGACGAAATTCCTGATAAAACCCAGTTACAAAGGTTTTTAGGAAGTCTTAATTATGGTGCAGATTCCATTCCAAACATTAGGAAAATCTGTGAACCTCTTTACAGGCGTCTCAGGAAGAATCCAGTTCCATGGAGTCTAGAGCAAACAGAAACGGTTAAGAAAATCAAGTCTGTTGTCAAAAAACTTCCATGTCTAGGTATTCCAAACCCAGATGCTTTTATGATAGTTGAAACCAATGCTTCTGATGAAGGATACGGTGGAATTCTTAAACAAAGACTCTCCTCAGTTTCTTTGGAACAATTAGTTTGTTTTACCTCAGGGATCTGGAATCCTACACAAAAGAATTATAGTACTGTCAAAAAAGAGATTTTGTCTATAGTACTATGTATTACAAAATTTCAAGATGATTTGATAAACAAAGAATTTTTGTTAAGAGTTGATTGTAAATCAGCAAAAGACATTTTACAAAAAGATGTTAAAAATCTTGTTTCAAAACAGATTTTTGCCAGATGGCAAGCTTTATTATCAAGCTTTGATTTTGAAATCGAATTTATAAAAGGTGATTTAAATTCTTTACCAGATTTTCTTACAAGGGAATTTCTACAGGGAAACCATGAGGCCAGGATGCCCAAGCTCACCCTTCCAGAAAAAACCCAACCAGATAAGGCCCAATCAGCCAAATAGGTATTCATCCCTAGCTGAATATCCTAACCCATCACTTAGGCCCATGAGGCCTACATTACCAAATATCAGACCAAATTTAACCATACTAGGTTCTATTCTTAAAACAGAACCAAAGTGCCCGTTTAAAAAAGACCAAAGCTCATCATCTAATGAACCAGAGATCCAAACCAGTGAGAGTTACAAAATGAAGGCCCCAGAGACCTTTTCATAGGCAGTTAATCCGAACCTTTCTTCAGTTAAAGAAGAAGAAGAACAACAACCTCCAGAAGAGTTCGACATCATCAGAAAGATCGAGATACCGGTCTTGTCACTTGATAAGCAGTATGAAAATTGGACAGTAGCAGATTTATTAAAACCATGCTACACTAATTTCCAGTATGTTGAAACAGATGATCCCATCAAAACCAGGAGATATTTCGAATTCATCCTGACAGACACAGGATCTCTAACTATTGAACATAAGTTAAAAGATAAAAAAGATCCAAACAGCATTGAATATTCAAAATTCACCATTAACAAAGTGATAAGTCCTTTTCAGTGGAATGTGAGTCATCTACACACTCCTATGATTTTATCATACGAACATAAACCTCAAGTCTATAATTACTACAACTATGAACAAGCATGGTATAACTTCATGTATGTACGCCCTAATACCCATACATGGTTCGTAAAATACAGCGAACAATTTTCCAGGTCCATCATCCCCAGATGGTTTTTTGATTGGTGGAAAAGATTCGGTGGCAATGAGCTCACCATGCCCAGAAGCTTCAAAAACCATTATGAAGCCTTTCAGGTTGAACAAGGAATCTCAACTTTACCAGAGCATATTAAATTATGCAAATATTATGTTAACAAAAGGATATCCTACATACTCAGTTGGTCCTTTGATATTACTGAAGTACATAGGATTAAACATCTTAGCAAAACCATAAAAATTAAAGGATGGATTCCTAAAGATAAAAAGAAACAACCATCAACCAGCAGCAGGACAGGATCAACAGAATCTAAAGCAGATTTAAAGAAAAAGCTTCTCCAGGCTTTGAACAGATTAGACGAAGCAGATCTGCTGGATATTCAGGAATTATTGGATACAGCTTCATCGTCAACAAGTGACAACGGAGATATGCTGGACCCACAAGGAACAGCCCAAGCATATCTTGACTATGATTTAAGATGAGTTGCCTCTTCAAAAAAGTAGAAGGTAGGAGTCAAAAGTAATTACCCTTCAGGTAAAAGACAGGTGGCCGACAGCTTTAAAAAGCAGCCGTCCAACTTTTCAAAAGTATTTACCCTTCAGGTAAATGACAAATGGCCGACAACTTTATAAAAGTAGCCGTCCAACTTTTCAAAATCAAAAGTAGAAGGCATCTTCAAGATCAGCCGTCCACATGTAAACATCTTAGAATGTTGATTATTTCTCAGAGGTCTATACAAGACTCTCAATATGTATTAGTTAAGGCATTCGAAATCTCCCCCACTTCGATATAAGCCTTCCCTTCCCTCTCTGTAATATTTCCCTTGTAACTTCCAATGTTTGAATAAAGATCTTCAAAGTTCTTGTAAGTACTGTCTTTAAATTCCGCATTATTTTCTTTATTATTATTTTAGCCGATCAAAGATCCTTTAAATGGTATCAGAGCCAAGTATGAGTGGCTAAGTTCTCATACTATCCTAGGGTTCGTCGAAATCCTGTTATAATCCAGTCATGTTCTTATATTGTTAAGAAGAAAGGTTTACTGTTCATCTTCCTTAATGCTTAGTAACTTTATTTTCCTGGTCTAGATACTGTTAAAACCGTAATCAAGTCCTAAGGTGTGAGGTCGTCCGATTAATATCTGGCTAAGACGTTGGCAAGCCTGAAACAGCCGTAGTGTCCACAGGCTAGGAGTGCCGCTAAGGACCGTAGGCATTTGGTGTTCCCGTCCCTAAACACAGGATAGAAAAAAGCTTTAAACAGTTGTGAAATTGGAAAAACAAGTTAAGAAGTTTTAAGAAAGTTAAACAATAAGCTCTTACTATTTACAACAAACGAACAAGATGGATACACAGAGAAAGTAGACATACCCAGATAGGATAGTATCCTTAAACATATACTCTTTTCTGAAAGAAAAAGGATTATAAAATAATATGGAAAATTTATTTGAAGAAATTTTCGATGAAGGATTTCTTTTAAATCTTCAAGAAGAAAACCTCAAAGGTTTTAAAAGAATAAATTATTATAATAATTTTAAATGGAAATTTTATTTTAAAAAAAGAGACATATTATTTTACATAGGATTCTTCAATGAAGAATTAAAAATATACTTACCCATAATGAACCCTAGAGTTCTTGAGTCTTATAACAAAAAAGATTACACTGATAATCTTACTTTAGGTGAATTAATTATGCAGATACATGTTACAGAAAATTTGTTAATAACCTGTTATAATAAATTAGAAGTGGTCAGAAATAGCATCCAATGGTGTCAATACCAACTTGACAATATTTCTGCCTCTTATTAATCATGAGGTTTACAAATGTGATAAATAGTGTTAATATGTCAACAGAAGCTACTAAGATAGCTAAAGTTGAAAATGATTTACAAAATTGGAATATTCCAAAAGAACCTCTCCGACAGATTTATAAAACAGGAAAGTTTGATTTTATAACAAATTATAACATCAAAACTTGTGAATCTACAATTGCTATCAATAGTTCTGCAGAAACTATTAAGTTACTATCAGTCCATGATATAAATAGATATAAGAAAAATTACAATTTTCTTCATATAGGACTTGTCCAAGTTGCTGTCAAACCTCTTTACAGATTAGGTTTAGACACCCCTTTATGTCTCTTATTAAGAGATGATAGGTTATTAAACTTTGATGATTCCTTGTTAGGAGTTTTGCAAAGTAACCTAGCTAATGGCCCGGTTTACTTTAATTGTTATCCAAACTATTCGGTTGACATCAATGACCAGAATATATTGGATACCTTAACTCTTAATATTAAAACGAGAAACATGAATAGCAAAGTTAATACCAAAGAAATAGCTGTCATATACAGAGTGTATTACATACTAAAGAAAACAACCTTAGCTCTGAAAGCTAAAAATATGAGTCCAAAAGGAGTTACTATGCTTATGGAATCAAATCCAGAACATAGTAGTACTTTTGTACCAAGAATGATAAAATGGAATGAAATTTTATCCAAAGATGAATGACATTTTAATGCCATAACTCAGCCAAAAGTAGAACCAGAAAGTTCTAATATTGAGCAAGTTATTCAATATCCAGATGGATCTATTGACCTTAAGTTCCTTAGATCTAACTCGACAAATGAATCATCTTATGGTAGTCGTATGTCGTATTCTCGACCTTCAACTAGTCAAAGAATGTCTTTTTCAAGACCTTCTTCTTTTAAACCCCCGGAGGAAGTAAGTGAAAACCTAGAACCTTTTGTAAAAGAAATCAATAAAAAACTTAAAGGAGTAGATTTTAATAGAACTATCCCTAAAGTTTATTATCATTCACAACATTCTGAAAACAATTCAGAAAGTCCAACTGCTAGTGACATGAATCTCCAGCAGGAAGAAACAAAAGATACCCTAGACATGATTAGGTGTAATAACTTTAAACCAGACCTTAAAACTTTGAACGAAGATTTTAAGAGTCAAAAGAATAAAAAGAATTTAGAATGGTACAAAGAAACCTTTGATATCATGACTAGAATCGACCATCAAGAAGAATGGATCGATGATGTAAAAAGATGTAGAAATAATATAAAATTCTTCAAATGGTTAGTAATAACAAAGAAAATCCCAAACCAAAAGGAATCTTTGTCTATGCTAGTCAATAAATGGCATACAAAGGCCAGAGGGATTGTTGAAACAACAGTTCCCCCATTAGAAGAGATTTATATTCCAGTAGGAAAAGAAGTAATTACTGCGTCTCCTTTCAAAAGAGAAGGGAACAACACAGATAGTGATCCTAAAAATAAGGATATTAACAAGTTGATTCAACAAAGTAATTACACAAACCAATTACTACATGTAGTATCAAACCAATTGGTAAAAGATACTAATAAACAAATAGCTCCAACAAAAGCTAGTAGTAGTGCTAGTTCCAGTATGGAGAAACTTCCTACTATTAAACTTCCAGAATTTTCTAAAGAAAAATTCCATCAGTTATCCGAAAAATTTAATGTTGACGATAACGATCTTATCGAAAAGATTAACAAACAATTAAAAATTGTTGACACTGCTTTAAATAAGCCAAAACAAACAAAGACCACTGGTACCAAAACAGTAAAAACTTTAAGTAATAATGAAAAAGAAGTTCAAAAATTAACAGCTTATCCAAATTATAATGTTAAAAAGAATTATTATAAGCGACCTTCTTTCCCAGATGTCCAGTTTGAAGAAGACGGTAGCCAACTTCAAACATCACATGATGGAACTGGTATATCAGGATGGAACATAGATGGCTTATAAGAAAGTCAAATCTATAAAGTTTTACTTGAAATGGGAATGGCAATTACTGCCTATAAAATAAAAAATGCAAGAGATAGATATGCTGCCCATTTAATTGTTTCTGGGTTCACAGGAATGTTAAAAAATTGGTGGGATAATTATCTTACAAATAATAATAAATCCCAAATACTAAATGCAGTAGCCATAAGAACTAAATTAAAAATGCAAGGTGAAATGCAAGTATCGGTTGAGGAAGCAGAAGAAGATGCTTCAGCAACACTAATTTACAGTATTGCTAAACACTTTATTGGAGAACCAAAGCTTTTCCAAGATCGTAGCTTAGAACTCTTAAACAATATTAAATTCCCCAAACTAGATGATTTTAGGTGGTATAAAGATATGTTTTTAGAAAAAGTTATGATAAGAGAAGACTGTGGTAATGATTTCTGGAAAGAAAGATTTATTAGCGGTCTACCTTCTTTGTTCGCCGAAAAGGTCAGAACCAAGATCAAAGATCATTTAAATGGTATCACCATTTAAAGGATCTTTGATCGGCAAAAATAATAATAAAGAAAATAATGCGGAATTTAAAGACAGTACTTACAAGAACTTTGAATATCTTTATTTAAACATTGGAAGTTACAAGGGAAATATTACAGAGAGGGAAGAGAAGGCTTATATCGAAGTGGGGGAGATTTCGAATATTCAATGCTGTTTGGATCTTTTTTATCTTTTAACTTATGTTCAATAGTTAGAGATCCTGTGTCTGTCAGGATGAATTCGAAATATCTCCTGGTTTTGATGGGATCTTCTGTTTCAACATACTGGAAATTAGTGTAGTATGGTTTTAATAAATCTGCTACTGTCCAATTTTCATACTGCTTATCAAGTGCCAAGACCGGTATCTCGATCTTTCTGATGATGTCGAACTCTTCTGGAGGTTGCTGTTGTTCTTCTTCTTTAACTGAAGAAAGGTTGGGATTAACTGCCTGTGCAAAGGTCTCTGGGGCCTTCATTTTGTAACTCTCACTGGTTTGGATCTCTGGTTCATTAGATGATGAGCTTTGGTCTTTTTTAAACGGGGACTTTGGTTCTATTTTAGGAATAGAACCTAGTATGGTTAAATTTGGTCTGATATTTGGTAATGTAGACCTCATGGGCCTAAGTGATGGGTTAGGATATTCAGCTAGGGCTGAATACCTATTTGGCTGATTGGGCCTTATCTGGTTGGGTTTTTTCTGGAAGGGTGAGCTTGGGCCTCCTGGCCTCATGGTTTCCCTGTAGAAATTTCCTTGTAAGAAAATCTGGTAAAGAATTTAAATCACCTTTTATAAATTCGATTTCAAAATCAAAGCTTGATAATAAAGCTTTCCATCTGGCAAAAATCTGTTTTGAAACAAGATTTCTAACATCTTTTTGTAAAATGTCTTTTGCTGATTTACAATCAACTCTTAACAAAAATTCTTTGTTTATCAAATCATCTTGAAATTTTGTAATACATAGTACTATAGACAAAATCTATTTTTTGACAGTACAATAATTCTTTTGTGCAGGATTCCAGATCCCTAAGGTAAAACGAACTAATTGTTCCAAAGAAACTGAGGTGAGTCTTTGTTTAAGAATTCCACCGTATCCTTTATCAGAAGCATCGGTTTCAACTATCATAAAAGCATCTGGGTATGGAATACCTAGACATGGAAGTTTTTTTACAACAGACTTGATTTTCTTAACTGTTTCTGTTTGCTCTAGACTCCATGGATCTGGATTCTTCCTGAGATGCCTGTAAAGAGGTTCACAGATTTTCCTAATGTTTGGAATGAAATCTGCAACATAATTAAGACTTCCTAAAATCCTTTGTAACTTGGTTTTATCAGGAATTTCGTCTGGAAATTTAGAAGAGAACTCAATGGCTCTACAAATGGGTTTATAAGTACCTTGGTGTAGATCATGCCCTAAAAATCTAATTGTTGTTTGGAACAATTTAATCTTTTTACCACTGACTACTAAACCATTATGTTTAATGATTTTAAAGAAAATGTTTAAATGTTTAAAGTGAGAATCAATGTCCTCAGAAAATATTAATACATCATCTATATAGACAATAGACATATTGCTATAAGGATTAAAAATATTGTTCATGATATTCTGAAATTCTGATGGGGCGTTTTTTAACCCAAAAGGCATGACATTCCATTCATATTGCCCGAAAGGAACATTGAATGCAGTTTTATATTTATCTTTTTCAGCAACTTGAATTTGCCAAAATGCTGATTTCATATCAAACTTACTATAGCCATTTTCCTTATAAGTTCTTTTTAATAAATCTCTTTTATTAGGTATTGGGTACCTAATCCATTGTAATTCCTTGTTTAGAGGTTTATAATTAATAACTAACCTGGGAGATCCTCTTTCTTTCTCGGCATTTTTATTAACATAAAAAGCTGAGCAACTCCAAGGAGATCTAGAAGGTCTTATTATCTTCTTTTGTAGAAGATCATTGATTTCATTTTTACAAGTTTCCATTAACTCATGGTTCATCTGAATAGGTCTTGCCTTTGTAGGAATAGCCTGTTCATTGAATCCATCAATATATGGTAACTCAACAATGTGTCGCTTTCTTTCCCAAAAAGCACTTGGTAATTCTGAACAAACTTCTTGTTTAAGTTTTTCTTGAAAACTTGCTATTTTTCCTTCTATCACCGGGTTTTTTAAAGTTTGTTCAATCTTTTTAACTTTGATTTCGTCTTTTAAGTATGAAATCTGATTAGTTAATAAACCTATTTTGAAAATAGTTTTTGATTTAACAAAATCACTTTCTTCTTGAGAAATAGCAGATAAATAAGGAAATTTAATTTCTTTTCCTAATACTTTGGTATAGATTGCATCTAAACCGGAAAAATAAGGTTTTATCTGGGTTATAAATGGGGTTCCCAAAATGATCTGTTCATTTATGTCCCGGGTAACCACAAAATTATTAACAAAACAAACTCCATCATTGCAAATGTGGGCTTTGGATAATTTATAGTCAATTTTAAGTTTCTCTCTAGTGGCGGAGTATAACTTAGAAGCACTTTTTTCCAAGTATTTTGTTGGTATTATCCCTTCAATGATGCAGTTTTTATCTGCTCCTGAATCAATTAAAGCTAATTTATTAAGAGTCATGTTTCCTACTTTTAAAGTGATAGGAACATGCCAACTTTGTGATTTAACAATTGCAGCAGTTTTCCCTGTTGTGTTTTTATCTGACGTTTCTATGATTTCATCAATTTCTTGATTATCCATAGAATCATTTTTATCAGACTGGTTATCTTCACTATCTTCTCCAAGAGTTTCTGTTACTCTTTTGTGAGATAGAACTTGGTCAGTCAGATAATCCATTTCAACTTTATTAAGTCTTGACTTAATATCTTTGACTTCCTTTTTTACAGAGATTAATTCTCCTTATAAATCTTGGATAGTAGGTTTTTCATCTTTCGAAGAAAACCTGTTCATAACACTTTTCATGTTAAAGGGTTCAATTGAAGATTTCTTGTCGGTTTGACCAAGAAGAATATCTTTTAATTCAATTAAGTATTTTTTCCTAGCTTCATCGTTAGGTAAATCATTAATAAGATCTAAAAGAAATTCTTTTGATCTTTTAGTAATAACTCTAATTGAATTCTGACTACAGGTACATATTTCTCCTGTACATTCACAATCTTCAGAATCAGAAGAATTGGAACTATTGTCTGATTCAATTTCAATGTCACTTATTTCACTGGAAGAAGATGACGTGTTGTCATTTTCTTCTAGAATAGTGTAGAGTTCATGTTTTATCTTATCATTAACTACAAGAAGATTTATCTTCTTCTTCTTTTTTATATTAACCTTACACTCATTCGATCTATGGCCTGTTTTGCCACATGTCCAACATGTATCACCAGCACTCTTTTTTGGTGTTCTCTTTTTTGGTTTAAAAGATCTATCTACAGTTTTCTTCTTCCTATGAATAGGTTTAGAATTAGTATATTTCTTAGCTATTAATATTTTTGTTTTGGAAGGGGCAGAGATCTTTTCAAAATCGAAGTCTTGACAGAAACTTCCCAACTCCTTCTTGGATTTTGTTGCTCTTTCTTCAAATAATGTTTTAGCTTTAGATATGTGCATAGTTCTAAGCTTGTAACATTAATGTAGCTAATTATATCACCATAAGTTAGGTTTTCATAAGGAATTCTTCCATTAAACCTATCTTTGATTTTGGTTCTAACCTTTTCGGCGAACAAAGAAGGTAGACCGCTAATAAATCTTTCTTTCCAGAAATCATTACCACAGTCTTCTCTTATCATAACCTTTTCTAAAAACATATCTTTATACCACCTAAAATCATCTAGTTTGGGGCATTTAATATTGTTTAAGAGTTCTAAGCTACGATCTTGGAAAAGCTTTGGTTCTCCAATAAAGTGTTTAGCAATACTGTAAATTAGTGTTGCTGAAGCATCTTCTTCTTCTTCCTCAACCGATACTTGCATTTCACCTTGCATTTTTAATTTAGTTCTTATGGCTACTGCATTTAGTATTTGGGCTTTATTATTATCTGTAAGATAATTATCCCACCAATTTTTTAACATTCCTGTGAATCCAGAAACAATTAAATGGGCAGCATATCTATCTCCTGCATTTTTGATTTTATAGGCAGTAATTGCCATTCCCATTTCATGTACAACTTTATAGATTTGACTTTCTGATAAGCCATCTATGTTCCATCCTGATATACCAGTTCCATCATGTGATGTTTGAAGTTGGCTACCGTCTTCTTCAAACTGGACATCTGGGAAAGAAGGTCGCTTATAATAATTCTTTTTAACATTATAATTTGGATAAGCTGTTAATTTTTGAACTTCTTTTTCATTATTACTTAAAGTTTTTACTGTTTTGGTACAAGTGGTCTTTGTTTGTTTTGGCTTATTTAAAGTAGTGTCAACAATTTTTAATTGTTTGTTAATCTTTTCGATAAGATCGTTATCGTCAACATTAAATTTTTCGAATAACTGAGGGAATTTTTCTTTAGAAAATTCTGGAAGTTTAATAGTAGGATGTTTCTCCATACTGGAACTAGCACTACTACTAGGTTTTGTTGGAGCTATTTGTTTATTAGTATCTTTTACCAATTGGTTTGATACTACATGTAATAATTGGTTTGTGTAATTACTTTGTTGAATCAACTTGTTAATATCCTTATTTTTAGGATCACTATCTGTGTTGTTCCCTTCTCTTTTGAAAGGAGACGCAGTAATTACTTCTTTTCCTACTGGAATATAAATCTCTTCTAATGGGGGAATTGTTGTTTCAACAATCCCTCTGGCCTTTGTATGCCATTTATTGACTAGCATAGACAAATATTCCTTTTGGTTTGGGATTTTCTTTGTTATTACTAACCATTTGAAGAATTTTATATTATTTCTACATCTTTTTACATCATCGATCCATTCTTCTTGATGGTCTATTCTAGTCATGATATCAAAGGTTTCTTTGTACCATTCTAAATTCTTTTTATTCTTTTGACTCTTAAAATCTTCGTTCAAAGTTTTAAGGTCTGGTTTAAAGTTATTACACCTAATCATGTCTAGGGTATCTTTTGTTCTTCCTGCTGGAGATTCATGTCACTAGCAGTTGGACTTTTTGAATTGTTTTCAGAATGTTGTGAATGAAAATAAACTTTAGGGATAGTTCTATTAAAATCTACTCCTTTAAGTTTTTTATTGATTTCTTTTACAAAAGGTTCTAGGTTTTCACCTACTTCCTCCGGGGGTTTAAAAGAAGAAGGTCTTGAAAAAGACATTCTTTGACTAGTTGTAGGTCGAGAATACGACATACGACTACCATAAGATGATTCATTTGCCGAGTTAGATCTATGGAACTTAAGGTCAATAGATCCATCTGGATATTGAATAACTTGCTCAATATTAGAACTTTCTGGCTCTACTTTTGGCTGAGTTATGGCATTAAAATGCCATTCATCTTTGGATAAAATTTCATTCCATTTTATCATTCTTGGTACAAAAGTACTACTATGTTCTGGATTTGATTCCATAAGCATAGTAACTCCTTTTGGACTCATATTTTTAGCTTTCGGAGCTAAGGTTGTTTTCATTAGTCTGTATTACACTCTGTATATGACAACTATTTCTTTGGTATTAACTTTGCTATTCATGTTTCTCATTTTAATATTAAGAGTTAAGGTATCCAGTATATTCTGGTCATTAATGTCAACCGAATAGTTTGGATAACAATTAAAGTAAACCTGTCACGGGCCTAAAATCTAAGGCGTCGTGGGGCAGCTTTGATGGTCTTAACTACCGCTCAATGCTTCAGCCCAACTCTCTGTCACTGGCGGAAGGCAGTGAATAACTCTCAGGCAAAACACACACAAGAAGTTAAAGAAGAGAACACAGATTTTGGAAGGCAAGTGCCCTTTTTGATTTATGCTCAAAATGTATCTTTACAAGTATACAAGGGTGAATTGAATGAATGATTCTGCCCTCAAGGCTTACAGTATTTATAGCTGGAAAATATTCCCTGGACTGGCCAGTGGGCCCTAGGCATGTGGCTGCCTTTGTTGAACAGCTTGTTGTCATGGACCACAGGCTGGCAGATTCAGTGCTTGCCTTAGCTGGAGAGTGGCCCACGAGCAAAAAGGTGTGCGGCTGGTCTCCCACTCTTGTCTAGCAAGCTGGCCTCCCATTATTGTGCAGACAGATGGGCGGCTGGTCTCCCACTCTTGTCTGGCAAGTTGGCATCCTACTCCTGTGGACCCTTTGGCATGCTGACTTTGACCAGCGCTTGGTGCTAGCTGCGGACTATCTTGGGCGGATGGTGGCGGGACGGCACACTCTCCCTCAACTGTTTTGGCGACGACCGCGGCGCCACACAATTGCTAGAATTCATGTACCTTATCCTTAAATTGCCATAAGTCCTCGTATGCTTCCCATGTAGCCTCCTCGGGCGGCTGTCCCTTCCAATGGACAAGAAATTGAGCATGTGAATTGCCCCAACCTTTGCCCCGGACCAATTGATGGTCAATGATGGCCTCTATTTCCTTGTCCTTTGCAGCAGGAGTCTCGAAGATTGTGGCACGGCTGGCTTGAGCCCGACCCTCGTCTTCCTTGTCTTCGAAGAATGGCTTCAATTGACTCGCATGGAAGATGGGGTAGATCTTCAAGTGATGAGGCATGTCCAACCGATAGGAAATCTTGCCCACCTTGGCAACGATTTTGAAGGGACCCTCGTACCGTCGAATCAAACTTTTATTCAAGCTCCTCAGGGACTTGAACTGCCTCGGATTAAGTTTCACCATGACTTTGTCGCCGATTCTGTAATTTGTCGGACGACGTTTGTGGTCAGCAAACTTCTTCATCTTCCGGGCTGCCTTGTCCAGATATGACCTGGCCATATCAATTTGTTCTTCCCAGGCTTTGGCCATATGATACGCCCCTGGGTTCCGCAATTCCGCTTGAACAGGCAGTGATTGCGGTGTGTTGGGCTGTTGCCCAGTAGCTAACTCGAAGGGACTCCTCCCTGTTGCCTCGCTCCGTTGCAGGTTATATGAAAATTGGGCAGTGTCAAGCAACTTCGCCCAATCTTTCTGATTGGCACTAACAAAGTGCCGCAAATAAAGCTCCAGTAGTGCATTGACCCTTTCGGTTTGGCCATCCGTTTGGGGGTGAAAACTGGTCGAGCAATGTAACTCAGACCCCAGCAAGCTAAACAGCTCCTTCCAAAATGCCCCCGTAAATCGTGGGTCACGGTCACTTATGATATGCCTCGGCACGGCCCAATGCTTGACGACGTCCTTTAGAAACAACCTTGCAGCTTCTTTGGCTTTGCAACTAGCCGTGGTGGGGCTGAATGTTGCATACTTTGAGAAACGATCCACCACCACCATATTTGTGCCAAAGCCTTCAGAATTGGGCAAGCATGTGATGAAGTCCATGGTGACGCTGTCCCATGGTCTCTCAGCTACGGGTAACGGTTCCAGTAGGCCCCCAGGTGCCTTGTTCTCTACCTTGTCTTGTTGGCACACAAGACATGTACGGACATAGACTTCAATGTCGTCCCTCATGCGCGGCCAGTAATACGATGACTCTAGCAAAGCCATGGTCCGTTTCTGCCCTGGATGGCCTGCCCAGGCCGTGTCATGCCCTTCCTTGATTAGGGTACGCCTCATATTGCCCCATTTTGGCACATAAATGCGCCTGCCTGTGGTGTAGAGAACACCGTCATCTGCCCAAAATTTCTTCGTCTTGCCTTGATTGGCTAAGACAAGAATCTGCTGTGCCACTGGGTCGTGCTGCATGCCCTGCTTGATTGCATCTATAATATCACTGCTGGCTGTACTGACCATAGTTGCCAGCACTGTTTTGCGACTCAGCACATCGGCCACAACATTGGCCTTTCCTGGCTTATACTCTAGGGTGTAGTCAAATTAGGCCAGAAAGTCTTGCCACCGAGCTTGCTTAGGTGATAGATTCTTCTGAGACTGGAAATAACTTGTCGCCACGTTATCCGTTTTGACAGTAAAGTGTGCCCCCAGCAAGTAATGAGGCCAAGTCCTTAGACAGTGGACTACGGCCGTCATCTTCTTCTCTTGGACAGTGTATCTCCGCTCCATCTCGTTCAACTTTCGGCTTTCAAAGGCTATGGGGTGGCCTTCTTGCATAAGGACACCGCCAATGGCAAAGTCTGATGCATCAGTGTGGACTTCAAACACCTTGGTGAAGTCAGGTAGAGCCAAGACAGGCTCCTTCACAATTGCCTCTTTGAGGCCCTCAAATGCCTCTTGGCACAAAGTTGTCCACTTCCACTCACGACTTTTCTTCAACAAGTCAGTAAGTGGTGCTACAATGGCTGAATACCCAAGGATAAACCACCTGTAATAGTTGGTAAGGCCAAGAAAGGACCGAAGTTCAGTTACTTTGGTCGTGACCTCCCAATCTTGAATAGCACTGATCTTGTCGCTATCCATCCGGATTTCTCCTTGGCTGATTGTATGCCTAAGTAATTGCACTTGTGGCTGGGCAAAAGTGCATTTCTCCCGTTTAACGCACAGGTCATTCTCCCTCAACACTTCGAAAACCTTGCTGAGATGCTCCAAGTGCTCCTCCAAACTGTTGCTGTACACCACAATGTTATCGAGGTAAATCACAACAAACTGATCCAAAAATGGGTGAAAAAGTTTGTTCATCAGTGTGCAAAAAGTAGCAGGGGCATTGCTCAATCCGAATGGCATGACTAGCCACTCAAACGCCCCATATCGAGTCACACAAGTAGTCTTCAACTCGTCGCCCTCGGGAATGCGCACTTGATAGTATCCCTTTCTCAGATCCATCTTGGTGAACACCTTGGCTTGACCTAACCGATCAAACAAATCAGCAATTAAGGGAATGGGGTGCTTGTTTTTCACTATGACCTTATTAAGGGCACGATAATCAATGCATACCCTCAGCGTTCCCTCTTTCTTCTTTTGGAAGAACACGGGTGCTCCAAATGGTGCCTTAGCTGGGCGGATGTGCCCAGCTTCAAGCAATTCTTTGAGCTGCTTTCTCAGCTCCTCTAGCTCTGGTGGTGCCATACGATAAGGGGACATGGCAGGTGGCTTGGCTCCTGGAACCAGCTCGATCTGATGGTCAACCTCCCTTCGTGGAGGTAACCGTTTGGGTAAGTCATCGGGCATAACGTCCCTGTTCTCCTCGAGGACTTGCTGCACGCATAGGGGTATTGTTTCCCCTTCCTTGGAACTGCTTCCATCCTCAGCTACTACAAGAGTTGCAAGAAAGGTTGGTTCTCCTTTCTTAAACCCTTTTACCAATTGCATTGCTAACAAGCGCACGCCCGCTTGATGTACACGAATCAACGGCACGTCGCAAGAACAGCTTGGATCTCTAATCAACAGTTGGTTGAGACGCGGTGAAATGAACGCGTTGATCTCATACCAGAAATCTAGACCCAATACGATGTCAAAGACGTCCATCGGGGCTACAGTGAAATCGGTGAACCCTTGCGAATCACCTAAGACGAGATGGACTTTAGGGGAAAATCCATTTACGTCCGTAGGAAGGCAGTTGTCTGTCTTCAACAGCGAGTCACTGGAAACGTAGGAAAGGCTCAGTTCCATTGCCTTTTCTTCTGTAATAAAATTATGCGTCGCACCTGTGTCCACCATGATGCGGACTGGTTTGCCTTTTAACGTCGCCTCTATGAACAGTGACTCTCTTGGTTTGATTTGGGGTGGCTTGGCCGTGATGGCAGCAAGCGTCATATGATTGAATAAGCCTGCCACCTTAGCCTTTGCTTGTTCCACAGCCTCCGTCGTTGCTCCTTGTTCACCGGTCTGAACTCCGGCTTGCGCACCTGCTTGCTTGTTGGCAGCAAGCATTGCACCAAGTTTTCCCAATGAAGGACAGTTTCTGTAAAGATGGCCCGCTTGTCCACACAAATAACAACCATCATTTGGGGTGAAGTTCTTCTTCTTTTCTTCATAGTTCTTACGAAAATTGGAATTGGAACCTCGATTGCGATCCCGATCTCCTTTGAAATCACGACCCTTGTGGGGGACAAATCTGTTTTTATCCCCGTTGCCTTGATCAACTTTGGCAGCAACTTTCTTTCCTCGGTTATCTTTTGCCTTGGTATTGTCGATGCGAAAATCATTTAAGGATTCCGCCACCACAATGGCATCGTCAAGGTTGTCGACTTGACGTCTTTGTAACTCCTGTTTGGCCCAGTTTTGGTGGCCATCCAAGAAGTATGACAACAAATCCTCGTTGTTCATGCTTGGGATTTGAAGAGTGAGCTTTGTGAACTCCTTCACGTACTCGCGGATGGAGGATGTTTGCTTGAGCTCACTTAACTTTCGACGGGCCTCGTGCACAACATTTAGGGGGTAAAACTGCCGCTTTAACTCCCTCTTGAACTGTTCCCAATCCTCGATGGAACACGTTCCTTTCTCCATGTCCGCCTTCTTCCAACGCCACCATAATGCGGCTGTTTCGCTCAAATACATGGCTGCTGTCCGGATACGAATAACTTCGTCATTTATGTTGACGTGCTCAAAGTATGCATCCATTTGCCAAATGAAGTCTTCCACATCTTGAGCGTTCCTTTCACCCTTGAAATATCTGGGTTTAGGAACCTCTATGCGGGTTTCCCGAATGTGGACTGGACCAGCACCGTTTCTGAGCTGGGCCACTTCCAGTTGCGTTTCCAAGGTCTCCACCTTTGCTTGCAAACCAGCCAGCGCCTCCTTGTGTTCGTCGCTCTCTGTTTTATGCTCATTTTGGACTTGCTCTAATCCATCAAGAGCTATTGATTCAAGAGAATTTAAATTCCCTTGTAAGGTATCAAACCGCTGGTTCAAGGCGAATAGACCAGCCTCTGCGTGGATGATTTTCTCCACAAGTGTGTTCGACACCGAACATTCACTCGCCTCACCCATGGTAAGTGGCTGAGAGGTCAGCATTTCGGATGCAACAGTGGGTAGCCCTCTGACTTGGATTTTGTCCCGTTGTTTCTTCGGTTTAGTCGCCCTCTTGGTAAGGGACTTGTCTCCAACGTGGTGCTCGTCGTAAACAGCTTCTTCGTTGTTGTTAGCCATGATTGTAACTCGCTCTGATACCACTTGTCACGGGCCTAAAATCTAAGGCGTCGTGGGGAAGCTTTGATGGTCTTAACTACCGCTCAATGCTTCAGCCCAACTCTCTGTCATTGGCAGAAGGCAGTGAATAACTCTCAGGCAAAACACACACAAGAAGTTAAAGAAGTGAAACACAAATTTTTGGAGGCAAGTGCCCTTTTTGATATATGCTCAAAATGTATCTTTACAAGTATACAAGGGTGAATTGAATGAATGATTCTGCCCTCAAGGCTTACAATATTTTTAGCTGGAAAATATTCCCTAGACTGGCCAGTGGGCCCTAGGCATGTGGCTGCCTTTGTTGAACAGCTTGTTGTCATGGACCACAGGCTGGCAGATTCAGTGCTTGCCTTAGCTGGAGAGTGGCCCACGAGCAGAAAGGTGTGCAGCTGGTCTCCCACTCTTGTCTAGCAAGCTGGCCTCCCATTATTGTGCAGACAGATGGGCGGCTGGTCTCCCACTCTTGTCTGGCAAGTTGGCGTCCTACTCCTGTGGACCCTTTGGCATGTTGACTTTGACCAGCGCTTGGTGCTAGCTGTGGACTATCTTGGGCGGATGGTGGTAGGATGGCACAATTAGCTAGGTTACTTTGCAAAACTCCTAACAAGGAATCATCAAAGTTTAATAACCTATCATCTCTTAATAAGAGACATAAAGGGGTGTCTAAACCTAATCTGTAAAGAGGTTTGACAGCAACTTGGACAAGTCCTATATGAAGAAAATTGTAATTTTTCTTATATCTATTTATATCATGGACTGATAGTAACTTAATAGTTTCTACAAAACTATTGATAGCAATTGTAGATTCACAAGTTTTGATGTTATAATTTGTTATAAAATCAAACTTTCCTGTTTTATAAATCTGTCAGAGAGGTTCTTTTGGAATATTCCAATTTTGTAAATCATTTTCAACTTTAGCTATCTTAGTATCTTCTGTTGACATATTAACACTATTTATCACATTTGTAAAACTCATGATTAATAAGAGGCAGAAATATTGTCAAGTTGGTATTGACACCATTGGATGCTATTTCTGACCACTTCTCATTTATTATAACAGGTTATTAACAAATTTTCTGTAACCTGTATCTGCATAATTAATTCACCTAAAGTAAGATTATCAGTGTAATCTTTTTTGTTATAAGACTCAAGAACTCTAGGGTTCATTAAGGGTAACTATATTTTTAATTCTTCTTTGAAGAATCCTATGTAAAATAATATGTCTCTTTTTTGAAAATAAAATTTCCATTTAAAATTATTATAATAATTTATTCTTTTAAAACCTTTGAGGTTTTCTTTTTGAAGATTTAAAAGAAATCCTTCATCGAAAATTTCTTCAAATAAATTTTCCATATTATTTTATAATCTTTTTTCTTTCAAAAAAGAGTATATGTTTAAGGATACTATCCTATCTGGGTATGTCTACTTTCTCTGTGTATCCATCTTGTTCGTCTGTTGTAAATAGTAAGAGCTTACTGTTTAACTTTCTTAAAACTTCTTAACTTGTTTTTCCAATTTCACAACTGTTTAAACCTTTTTTCTAACCTGTGTTTGGGGACGGGAACACCAAATGCCTACGGTCCTTAGCGGCACTCCTAGTCTGTGGACACTACGGCTGTTTCAAGCTTGCCAACGTCTTAGCCGGATATTAATCGGACGACCTCACACCTTAGGACTCGATTACGATTTTAACAGTATCTAGACCAGGAAAATAAAGTTACTACGCTTTAAGGAAGATGAACAGTAAACCTTCCTTCTTAACAATATAAGAACATGACTGGATTATAACAGGATTTCGACGAACCCTAGGATAGTATGAGAAATTAGCCAGTCATACTTGTCTCCGATACCACTCATACTTGTGAATCTACAATTGCTATCAATTATAACTAGATGATGGGTAACATAATTGTGCACTAAGTTTCCCGTTTTACATTCATGAACCCGGATTCACAATGTAGGGGTATTTTGGGTATGTTTTTAAAAGTATAGCATTATGTGTATTGTTGGACTCGTTTAGACTTGTAGAGTACTATTTTGATTATATTGTATCTGAATTTTGAATAAAATTACAATTTTTCCCATGTGGCTCGGGTTTGGCTATTTTAGGCCCATTTTTGGATTTTGGGTAAAACTATGGCAATATGGGTATCCTTAGATTCGTATTCTGACATAGAATTCATATTTGGTAGATGACATTCTGAGGTTCTCCAAATTCATATTTGGTAGATGACATTCTAAGGTTCTCCAAAGTGGAAGGCAAGGCTAGGGTTTGGCTATTCGAGACTGTTGCTCGGCATTCCAGGTAGGTTATGGCTTACTTTAGTTAGACTTTGATTAGAGAAACGTATGTATTGTGTATAATTGATAGGAGAAAGCATGATTAGGTCTTCGGACATGGTGTTTTGGTTGGACATCAGCTAGGTTGGTATGACTTCTGATTTTGTGGGCTCGTCGCCATTACTTTATGTACTGAAATATGAGGTGTAGTTGTATTCATATTGTGGCTATTAGGGATGGATTTCTATTAGGTCGATTGTTGTTAATGGGGGCTCATTTCCCTATTATTGTGGTTAGACATATTACCTAAATTGTCGTGCTGTACTCAATTCTTTCTTATTGTGACACATATCATCGGAGAAAGGAAGGATACTGAGTTTAGACCTGAATTGTGATGTATATATTATGATAGTACGTAGATGAACACTTGATGTATGATTTACTGTTGATGATAATATACAGAAGAATGGAGCTTCTTAGTGATACAAGACTTAGTTGTGAGGCGTACTTGCTATATGAGGAAGTAAAGAGAGACATAGACTCTTATGTTGGTTGAGATGATTTGTATGATTCATTTCATGGTTAAGTTGATCCAAGTCGTGATCTGACTTGTGGCTTTCTGACTTGTACCTTCACTGTTGCTTTATTGGTTTGCATTGATTTACCATGTTTGCACTCATTTATGCATTCATACACTCTTGCATGATGGAGATGGTTTGGAAGACTTGTGGCATGATGCCTTGTGTTTGACATTCATATTGCTAATTGTTCATAGTCTATACATACTAATGAACTGAAATACATTGAGACATACAATGTGATGTGTAATTAGTGAAGAAGTTAATATAATCTTCTTGTTGAACCGGTGATGCTATTTAAGGCTAGTTGTGTGCTCGTGGTCCGAGTATGTATGTATATATATATATATATATATATATGAAAAGGCACAAATGTGACCTGGATTATGGGCTCATGGTCCGAGGTCCGTTCTGGAGACGAGAGGTATATTGATATGGCCGCGACCGATGATCTTTCCGGGGCGGAGGATTTATGGCTTGGGTCCGAGGAGTGGATCTGGAACGAGGGCACATGGACACCATAGGTCCCCTGCGGATCATGACTACTGAGCTATGACATTAGTAGCGTGTGTGTACAGTGTGTATTTGGCTAGTGCATTGCAGTACATTGCATTGCACATCATCATATTTTGCATTGCATATCATTACATTTTATTCTGCGTTATTATGTGGCTCGTTTAGTTCTTCTCTTGGTGTGTGTGCTGAAACCGCTGTTGTGGTATTGATATTGTTATATCCCGTATTTTTGTACGTCGAATTATTCGTAAGCTAATCGACATAAGTTTATGGACGAGATTATTTTTGGGATAAGAGACAAGGGCTTTTAATCCACGATTTTTAATAAGTGCACGACTTCTTGTAAAATTCAATTGGTGTAGGAATATTAGTGGAGATTAGGAATTAATTAGCCATGATTAGATTATTAAGTGGGGATTAAGGATTAATTAGCCTAATTAGTGTATTAAGTGGGCCCCACCAATCATAATAACAAAATTTGATTAGTGTATTAATGTATTTTTATAGTGGGACACTTGTCCACTTTATAGGCAGCCTATATAAGTCAAATTGATGACTAATTCATCAACAAAAATTCATTTCATCTTCACCCAAATTAAGATAAGAGAGAGAAGCTCTCAAACTAGAGAGAGGGAAAGCCACGGCCATGGCTATGGCAGCCACACTTTGAGCTCACGGCCAGCTTCTCCTCCCCCCCCCCCCCCCCTTCTACGCAATTAGTTAGTGATTTACAATCCAATTGGAGGAAAAAAGATAGAGATTACAACAACCATGTCAACTCACGGAATTCCAAGTCTCGTCGGCGATTGTCTGCATAGGACTTTTGGCGACTTTGGGCTGTCAACAATCGATCTCGGATCACCTTGACTTTTTCTACTGCCTGTTGAACCAATTCGGGGCCTATTAATTGTGCTTCCCCTGTTTCGAACCATCCAATTGGAGATCTACATTTCCTTCCATATAAAGCTTCATATGGAGCCATTTGTATACTAGAATGGTAGCTATTGTTGTACGCAAACTCGATTAGCGGCAAATGATCATCCCAACTACCACCGAAATCCAGCACACACGCTCGTAGCATATCTTCCAAAGTCTAAATAGTGCGCTCGACTTGCCCATCAGTCTGTGGATGAAATGACGTGCTAAGTTTCACTTGAGTGCCTAGACCTTCTAGAAAAGACTTCCAGAACTTGGTTGTAAACTGTGCTCCTCTATCGGTGATAATAGACAATGGAATTCTATGGAGTCGCACAATTTCTCTGAGATATAACCTCACATGATCTTCGGCTGAGTATGTAGTTCTAACTGGAAGAAAATGGGCTGCTTTCGTCAATCTATCCACAATCACCCATATAGAGTCGTACCTGCCACGGGAACGAGGTAATCCCACGATGAAATCCACGTTGATCACTTCCCATTTCCAGGTGAGTATCTCTATTGCTTGCAATAAGCCTCTTGGCTTCTGATGTTCAACTTTTACTCGTTGGCAATTTGGACATTGTGCTACAAATTCTGCTATGTCTCTCTTCATGCCATCCCACCAGTATATCATCTTCATATCACAATACATCTTGGTTGCACCTGGGTGAATAGAATATCGAGAGCAATGTGCTTCTTCTAGAATTCGTCGGCGCTATTCCGCCACATTCGGCACACATAACCTGTCTCGGTATCTAAGAATCCCATCCACCGAAACTTCAAACGGAGACTTTTCTTTCCCATGAGGTGCGTCTCTATAACGACACAACTGAGGATCTTCATACTGCCGTTCCTTCACTTCCGTATCCAAGGACGAGGTTGTGGGATCGTTGATACTAATCCCTGCATCACCCGAATCAATTACACGCACTCCCAGATTAGCTAATCGGTGAAGTTCTTGAACCATCTCTTTCCTTTCCGGAGGGATTTCACATAAACTGCCCATCGATCGTCGGCTAAGTGTATCGGCTACTACATTTGCTTTCCCGGGGTGGTACAAAATGTTCACGGCATAATCTTTCAGCAATTCTAACCACCGCCTTTGCCGTAGGTTTAACTCCTTTTGCTTGAAAATATATTGAAGACTTTTGTGATCTGTATAGATATTGACATGCACACCATACAAATAATGCCTCCATATTTTTAAGGCATGAATGACCGCAGCCAATTCGAGGTCATGAGTTGGATAATTTCTTTCATGTTTCTGTAATTGTCTCGAAGCATATGCAATAACTTTACCATGCTGCATCAATACACATCCTAATCCCACACCGGAAGCATCGCAATACCCAACATAGCCATCTGGTCCTTCTGGAAGTGTTAAAACTTTAGCCGAGGTCAACCTATTTTTCAACTCTTGGAAACTGTTCTCATAAGCATCGTTCCATTGAAATTTAGCCAACTTCTGGGTTAACTTCGTCAGTGGGGTTGAAATAGATGAGAAGCCCTCTACGAATCTTCTATAATAACCTGCCAAACCCAGAAAACTACGAACTTCTGTAGGCGTCGTAGGCCTTGGCCAAGTCTTCACAGCCTCAATCTTCTGAGTATCGACTCGAATGCCATCATCTGAAATAATATGGCCTAGAAATGTTACAGAATTCAGCCAGAACTCACACTTTGAAAATTTCGCATATAATTCCCGGGCTCGAAGAATGCCAAGCACAATTCACAAATGATCTGCATGTTCTGATTTCGTGCGAGAATACACCAGAATATCTTAAATAAATACTATCACAAATATATCTAAGAGGGGCCTGAATACATTATTCATCAGATTCATAAACACGGTCGGAGCATTAGTCAACCCGAATGACATCACCCGAAATTCATAGTGGCTATATCTCGTTCTGAAGGCTATTTTTGGAATATCCGCTTCTCTAACTCTCACTTGATGATAACCCGACCTCAAATCTATTTTGGAAAACCACTTGGCACCTTGCAACTAGTCGAACAAGTCATCAATTATTGGAAGAGGATATTTGTTCTTTATCGTCACCTTGTTCAATTGCCTATAGTCGATGCACATTCGCAGGGAACCGTCTTTCTTTCTCACAAACAAGACCGGTGCTCCCCACGGTGATGAACTGGGTCTAATGAATCCCTTCTCGAGCAAGTCTTTCAACTGCGCCTTTAGCTCTTTCAATTCTGTCGGAGCCATTCGATAGGGAGGAATAGAAATAGGCTTGGTGTCCGGCAATACATCAATAGCGAAATCAATTTCCCTTTCTGGAGGAAGTCCTGGAAGTTCGTCTGGAAACACATCTGGGAATTCATTCACTACCGGAACTGACTGGAAAGTTGGTGGCTTTGCCTCGGTGTCATGAACCCGAACTAAGTGATACATATAACCCATCTTCCTTGCCTTAAGATAGGAAATAGACCTACCCTTTGGCGATGCTGCATTACCTTTCCATTCAAGCACGGGCTCTCCCGGAAATTGAAATCGAACTACTTTTGCTCGGCAATTAACATTTGCATAACACGAAGCCAATAAATCCATACCCATGATTACATCAAAATCTATCATTTCCAGCTCGATTAAATCAGCTTTTGTCCGGCGGTCACATATCACAAAGGCACAATTTCTGTACACTTGTCTTGCTATCACGGGATCACCAACCGGAGTGAGTACCTCAAAGGGTTTAATTGACTCGGGTTTCACCCCAATAAAACCAGCAACATATGGAGTAATATAAGAGAATGTAGAACCCGGATCTGTCAAAACATACACATCACGGGAGAATATAGACAATATACTTGTAGCCACATCCGGAGAGGACTCGAGATCCTGCCGTCTGGCTAAAGCATATACACGGGGCTGAGTGGCACCTGAAGTAGATGCTGCCCCTCGGCCTGCTGTCATCTGGGGAGTCTGCCCCGTTGGGCGTGTTGATGAGGAACCCGCTGCTGAGCCTGTGGGTTGAACCCCACCTCTGCCATACCACGAGGGATAATCTCGCATCAAATACCCGGTCTGTCCGCAAACATAACAAGCATCGGTGTCCTGACAATACGGCCCTAAATGCAACTTCCGGACTGTAATCACCCCAAACTGAGGACCCGAAGCTCTCGAACTCTGACCCTGGCCTGAAGGAAAAGAGCGATCAAATCTCCTATCCGCGAATCGGGGAGGCGCACTAGTCACTAACTGGCGTTAATGTCGGGAATAAGTCTGCCTTGATCCCCCTCTATAGTCACTACCTGTCGCCATAGATCTGGCCCGCTTGCTTTGCCTTCTGTCAATATCACGGTCACCTCTTCGTTGTTGTTGTCGCCCCTCCAAATTCTGAGCATGAGCCTGTATTCCGGAGATATCCATCCCGTCTTGCAAGGAAGCTGTCAGACAATCTCTGAATAAATGTGTCCCTAAGCCACTCACAAATCTATGTACCCGATCTCCCATGTCAGCCACCATGGTCGGAGCATATCTAGCCAAAGAATTGAATTGCATGCTATACTCCCGGGCACTCATATTTCCTTGCCTCAAATTTAGAAATCTATCTGCTCTAGCTCGGCGGACCTCGGGTGGCAAATAGTGACGAATAAAAGCATCTACAAACTCTTGCCACACCGGAGAAGGCGCATTCTCTCCTCTTGATAATACCCAATTGTTGTACCATAACACCGCCACATCCCGGAGTCTATAAGATACCAACTCCACAGATTCTGTTTCGGAGGCATGGACAATCTTCAAAGTCCTCAACATCTCATCAATGAAACCTTGTGGGTCTTCTTCCGCCTTTGAATCGAAGAACTCCGGAGTATTTAGACTCATAAAATCACGGGCTTTGGTACTTACTGCCCGATCACTTGAACCCACGTTTTGTCGTTGTGCTTGTGCGGCAACCAATTGTGTCAATAACTGGATGGCCTCTGTCATTTGTTGACCCGAAGCAGCCGGGGGAGGATTTGGAGTTGGATCTCCTCCTTGTTCTCCCATATTGGGCGGGGTAGAGGAAGTATTAGACAAGGCCTCGTTATGCGATTCACCCTCTTGAATATTCATTGGAGGCTCTCTTTCTACCCGCCTCTTTGTCGTAGTCTTGCCCTTCTGGGCGGCTGTGGCTATCCCCTTTGGCGGCATTCTGAAATCATAACACACTATTAGGGAGGATAAAATCCTATGCATGGCTCTATCGCACGATCTCATAAGAAGAAAGATGGTCATTTTTCCTAAATACCCTGTAGCCTATTTTTTATTGATGTGGCGCGCTACACACCATAAACAAGACTCTACTAGACACGGCTCGTAGACACTTCCTAGGACCGAACTGCTCTGATACATCTTTTGTCACGACCCAACTAGGGTCGCGACGGGTACCCGGAGCTAACCACCGAGCACCCCTCGTTCTATTTCTTATCATGTCATTTTATACTCTTTTACCTATTTTATCCTCAAGTTACAAGAAAATCAACTTTCAAGTCAAAACATAATATCTTTATATGCATAAGCCTTTAGGCTATCAAAATAATGGTTTTATACATATACATCATAGTAACCTTGTGAGACCACATAACCCGCATCGTGTATCTACGAGCCTCTACTGGACTACAAAACACATAGACGGGACAGAACCCCGCAGAGCCCAAAATATACAAATATACACAAAATAATAATCAAGCACCTCCGGAACAAAGGAGTGCTTTCAATCGGCTATCAGCTCTTATGGGTCTGGCTCAAGCTCGCCTCCTTGTCTACCTGTGGGAATGAACACAACGTCCAAAGAAAATGGACGTCAGTACGAACATTGTACTGAGTATGTAAGGCAAGAGGAGATAAACATAATAGGAAGATCATGAGTCATGGGACAAAAATATAACCTGCACAAGTGTCATAGGCAATCACTTTACTTAGATATATCACATTTTACATAATCACAGTATACATGTCTTCACATCACATAATTTATCTCATCATAGCCCTCGTCGTTAACCCGCGTCCGGGTAACGATCATATGCCGCCCACTAGTGGTGATCATACCCGGCCCTCTAGGCTCGGTGTAACATCACAGCCCGCCTTAGCGGTGACATGCCCGGCCATCGTGGCGCGGATGAATTTTTATCATCACAAAATCAATCATAACACATCACTCTTACACATCTCATTACATAGCATCATCTTATGGACATATCATACATTAGCATTAAGAGCATAAATTAGGCTTTAAGGGCAATCACACTATATCGGGGTGACGTAAGGTCTTAAACCCCCGATTACATTATGAACGTTTATGAGTATCATGCCTCGCCTTGAAGGAAATAGAGCATAAGGCGAGTGTTAACAAAGATAACATCATACCACAACTTGTTGAATCACTATACTCTAGCTCATTATCATTACCATCACATTCATATGTAGTTCAATATATAGAAGGACTTGTAGGCTTCGTTTTGAGAAGGATTATATAAGACTTGAAGGATTTATGCCTTTTGAAAGAAAATATAAACCTTACATACCTTTATCGTCTAATAAATCTAGCGTTCACTTGCTCTCCTTCGATATCACGCCTCTACCTTCAAGAGAGAATTCGTACTAACGTTAGTTAATCGACTATAAGAACGCGTTACTAATTCTAGAGAAATTTGGGCAGCGTTTCCTTTGTTTATACTACTTTTCCCACCTTCTATATCAACTCTCAAGCGTTCACAACAACATTCACAATATTGCAATCAACAATCGTAATGCATATACATTAACCACAATTCACCATTTCTCTCCAATTTCTCCATATTTATACTTATAACTCATTATCTCTCTTTCGCGTATATAATACTTATTCCATGTTTTAAACATCATTTACAACATATTCGTATTCTCAACTCATTAACATTCATGATTCAATTCAACTACCATTCACCCATGGCTCTATTTACTCATTTATGACCCATTTGCTATGCTTTTCTACAATTCAGGTATCTTAACCTTCCAATACCTTGAATAACATGAGATGGTCATGAAACTTACCTTAGATGATGGTTGAACAAGTCTTGAGTGGATTTTCTCCTCTAACACCAAAATCCTACTTCACCTCTCTTGGGTTTTCTTGATTTGGATGACCTTCACTTGAGTTTCATATACTTTAATTCATGGATTTTGTGTTGTTGATCTTGGTTTCCCTTGATTTCTCTTGTAGTTGAAGATTAGAAAGGGTTCTAGATGTTTCTTGAAGTGTTGAGAGAGAGTGAAATGAAAATGAAATGAAAGAGGTCCCTTATACTTAATTTAGAAAGCTGGCCGACCATCTTTATATAGACCAACATACGGTCCGTACTATTTATACGAAACGTATGTGTGGCCGTATGTTTGGTCCAGTAGCTGGTGGCCTTCTTGGCCAATTATACAGTCCAACATACGGCTGGTACAATTTATACGGTCCGTAGGTTGGGCCGTATAATGCCCACTGATTTCGTTTTCGTTCTCGTCGACTCGTTTGACCTCCGATCCCTATGGAACCTTCTTGACACTTGTTTAACATCTTAATATCAATCTTAGGGGCGTTATTACTCTTCTCTAAGACAGGAGAGGCCGCGGCACTATAACAACCCGTTAGGTCATTTTGGTTGTTTTCTGGTTTTTTCATATTTTGCCCTTGTTTACCCACCCTTTTGCTTATTTTGGTTCATTGTGTAGAGGGATTGGTTGGTACAATTCCCGAGATGGTTGAAATACCTTAAGTTGGAAAATTTACTAAGTTAAAGAATCTTTAAGTGTTGGGTTGACTTTTGGCATCATCAGGGATAATTATAACATTTTGGGAATTTCGTTGGTTCCATTAACTCCGAAAGGTTGCCGGTTGTAAATTTGGTTCAGTTCCCGAGGGTCTTGAGGGCATTTTGGTCATTTGTTTGGAAGTTAGTTTTTGGTCGTTCGGGGTTGACTTGGTCAACGAGACTTGTTTTGGGAATTTCCAGTATGCGAGTGAGTTTGTAGCGCGTGTTTGCATATATCTACACATTTGGTATGTATCGGGGAGGTTCTGAGAGAGTCTCGGGATTTCTGGTTGTAAGAGTCAAAAACTAGATTTTTGGCTGGTTCTGGTGTACGCACAGGCGTGAAGGTAGTTTATCCCCTGTGGATGTGCTTAGGTGAGAGAAGGCCTGCAGGTGTGAGGGTCTAGTGAGTTGGGTTGGTCCCATTTCTGCAAAGATATTTTTGCAAAAGTGAGGTCGCAGTGGCGAGCAATGTTCCGCTACCGCAGACCCAAGATATTTTGTAAGATTGCACCTCGGCGAGGCATTTTCAGCCAATGCGAGTGTGAAAGTGCGAACTAAAGTGCACATGTGGGCGAGATCGCTGTACAAAATATGGTTTTAGTGTCTTCTTTCCTTATTTCCCCATTCTAAAACCCTTGAGTTGAGAATGTTTTTTAAGGAGAATTTGAGAGATTTCAAGGATGAATCAGTGGGTAAGTCTTCAAACTCGATTTTATGATTATTTCCATAATTAGAATCAAAACCCATGCTTAGAGTGCAGAATTAAAGATGTAACGACCCGTTTGGCCGTTACCGTAATTTTCCTCGAGTTTCGCCTCCTAAGACACCTTTTGAACAGTGTTGCTTAGTCACGCAGAGAACTTTCCCTATCAAAATGACCCTGAACCATGTTGGAAAGATTTAAAATCATAAACGACCATTGGGGCGCAGTATGGGGCTATAGCGGCAAGAGGACAGCCATATCGCTACCGCCACAGCTGGCTTCCAAACCGCCACAGCTCCCTCTTGATCCGCCATAGCGTGACCGCTGCGGCGATCATGCACTCCGCTACGGCGGATATCGCAGATTTCTCCTAGTATTTAAACCCCATTTTGGGATTTGACCCCTTTTTTGTCAAACCCTAAATCTCAGCCGCCACCTGGGCCTAGCATTTGGAAGGAAAATCTCCTGGTTTCAAGGAATAGATAACCCCTCTATCTCATTCACTCCATATCTCTTCCATTTTTATGTTCTATTTCACTAAGATTTCACCCTCTAAGCAAATAAAAATTGAGGGTCTATACTTTTCGAGTCTAAGGTAATAAAATGGGATCTCTAAGCTTAAAATCTGTCAATCTTGGGAGATCCTTTAATTTCTTAAATTAGAAGGATTAACCCACCTCTAACTTCTGAGTTTCCTTCTATTTTTGTAAATGGTTTTCAACTTTATTCTTGAAATTGGAATTTTATGAAGAAGGAGTATAAATTTTATGACTTAGGTGACTTAGTTAGAATTAAAACCCTTAGCTCATGAAAACCTAGAAAAATCTTGTTGAAAATAAATTCCAATCCTTCCTTTGCAAAACCGAAATTTGAATAACATTCCTAGATTATTGACTATTGTTCCTTCGGGTTTCCTTGACATTCTAAGGCCCTCCGTTGTGGGTCACAGTTCGAAATTGCAAGGTTGAAGATCAGCGGGATGTTCGTGGCACCTATTTTGCCTCGAGTTAGGTTACAACTTTTCTTTTCAGTAGACTTCGGTTATAGTTACATATATGTATCTTAGATGAAACGGAGAATACATTCCTAGGTCTTCGGACACAGTTGTTGGGATGGTTATATTAGGTTGGTATTTGTCACGCCCCAATTCTGGAGTGACGTGACCGACACCCGAAGCCAAACTGGGCCCGAACGAACCACTATAAATCTGTAACTCTGGAGAGTAACCCTCAATTTACAATGGTAATGTCTAGTCTAGAGATATATAAAAAAAAATACTAACTGTCTCATCTGAATGGGCGCAGACCCATATATATATATATATATATATATATATATATATATATATATATATATATATATATATATATATAACCGAGCAAGCCGAGGAGGCTGCTTTAATCGTACAAAACCAACAACATCCAACAGACATATACAAGCTGACAAGGCAATCATACTAACAAACTATATAGGGAGATGGGTGACTGTACCCTACAATCGGTAAGCAAAAGGAAAGAATCCAAGGGCCTGGCAATTCCGAACAAAAGGGAGCTCTCCAATAAGCTGGTCTGATTCTGCCTACTCGGGAGACCTATCAGTCTGTCGATTGGTCCCTGCATGCATGAATGTAGCGCCCCCGGTAAAAGGGACGTCAGTACGAAATAATGTACCGAGTATGTTAGACAACGATAACTGAAACTGATCTGGAAATGATGCAATCTGGAGGCCAAAGAATGCCCCGAATATCTCACCTAATTTGTCTCATATGAAATGCAATATAATACTATTATATATCTCACTGACCAAATGGCCAGGAAACTGTAAAATCTCACTGACCAAGTGGTGAGGCAATATGTCTCACTGACCCATCGGCCAGGCAATCTGTCTCATTGACCCGTAGGCCAGGCAATCTGTCTCATTGACCCGTAGGCCAGGCAATCTGTCTTACTGACCCATAGGCCAGGCAAAATAAAAAATGTCTCATTGGCCATGTGGCCAGGCTAAATAAAAAATGTCTCACTAGCCAAGTGGCCAAGCTAAAGAAAAATATATAGATATGTCATGCAGTGTATCATGCGTATGCTGAAAAACACTGATACTGTAACATGTCTGTTCTGTCTCTCTATAACTCAAGACATAGGGAGGGGATGCGGCCCCTCAGTAAGAATAGCATAACACTAGGAAACTAGACAACAATATGACATGCTCTATTTTGACAAATATCAAGTCATAAGGTTTATCACGCTTCTACCATAAACTGAAACATGCCAAGAAAAGAAGGAATAGCCTTAACATACCTTTTCGGTCTTCTATTCCTTAATGTCTATTCTCCCGAGCCTGCAAATCTATATTAAAGAGAGATCATACTACCATTAGACTTATCGTTAACGAATCTTAACGTACAATACTACGAGGTCTAACATTCCTCCCCCTTTAGAAAGATTCGTCCTCGAATGTTAAACTCTTACGACTTTTGCGAAAATTTAGCTAGATTTTCCCCTGTAATTGTACCACTACTATCCTATCACAACAACCCAAACTATAGAGTGCCTCACAGGGCTACAACAAAACGACAATAATGGCCCCACACGACCAAGGAACTATGAGAAGGAAAACGTTACGCACCTGAAGACAATGACGTCTCTGTTTGAACTTGTTCTGTGAGTGGAAACAAATGGGGATACCTGGACTTCATATCTTCGTCAGCCTCATAAGTAATTTCTTCTCCATTATTTTTTCTCCAAAGAACTTTCACTGAGGCTACATCTTTAGTTCTTAGCCTCTGAACTTGTCTATCCAGGATTGCAATCAGAACCTCTTCATATGATAGCTGCTCGGTAACCTGAACATCATCGATGGGCACAACTCTCGAAGGATCTCCAACACACTTACGGAGCATGGATACATGGAAGACTGGGTGTACGAACTCTAAGTTGGAAAGTGGATCCAACTCATAAGCTACCTTTCCCTCTTTACGAATAATCCTGTAAGGCCCAATATATCGAGGGCTAATCTTACCCTTTTTACAAAACCTCATGACGCCTTTCATTGGCGACACCTTTAGGAATACCCAATCATTAACTTAGAACTCCAAGTCTCATCGGCGATTATCCGTATACGACTTCGGTCGACTTTGGGCTATTAATAATCAATCTCGAATAAGCTTAACTCTGTCTCTCCCACTTCAAACCACCCAATTGGTGATCTGCAGTTTCGCCCGTATAAAGCTTCATAAGGGGGCATCTGAATGCTGGAGTGGTAACTATTATTGTACGCAAACTCAATAAGAGGCAAGTGATCATCCCAATTTCCTCCAAAATCTTGCACACATGCCCTTAACATATCTTCAAGGGTCTGAATGGTACGCTCAACCTGTCCGTCTGTCTGAGGGTGAAATGTTATGCTAAGATTCACCTGAGTCCCCAAACCCTCCTGAACAGATCTCCAAAAATTAGTCGCAAACTGCGTACCCCTATCAGAGATAATAGATACGGGAACACCATAAAGTCGGACTATCTCCTTAATATAAAGCTTCGCATAATCCTCAGCGGAGTAAGTAGTCCTGACAGGTAGAAAGTGTGTTGATTTTGTCAGTCTAATGAAAATTACCCATATAGAATTAAAACTACACTGAGAACGGGATAAGCCTGAGTTGAAATCCATATTAACTACTTCCCACTTCCAAGTTGGGATCTCCATAGCCTGCACTAATCTGCCGGGCTTTTGATGTTCAATCTTCACCTATTGATAATTAGGACACTGAGCTACGAACTCCGCTATATCCTTCTTCATTCCATCCCACCAATAAACTTCTTTAATGTCGTGGTACATTTTTGTTGACCCAGGATGGATAGAATAGCGGGAGCAATGAGCCTCCGCCATAATTTCCTGACGTAGCCCGCAACATCGGGAACACACAACCTACCTCAATACCAGAGGAATCCATCTTCAGTAATTCCAAAAGGTGATTTCTTTTTTTGTAGGGATGTATCCTTGTAGTGGGTCGATGAACGGTCTTCATACTGGCGCCTTTTCACCTCGGCCACTAAGGATGTAGTTTGGATAGTTATTCTGGCATCTCCTGAATCTATAACTCTGACCCCCAAATTGGCTAGCTGAAGAAGCTCATGAGCCCACTCCTTTCTTCCAGCACATAGGGATGCTAAGCTACCAATAGATTTGCGGCTGGGGGCATCTGCTACCATATTTGCTTTCCCCGAGTGGTACAAAATATCCACGTCATAATCCTTCAGCAACTCTAACCACCACCTCTGCAGCAAGTTTAGCTCCTTCTGCTTGAAGATATACTGAACACTCCTATGATCTGTATAGATATCCACATGAACGCGATATAAGTAATGTCTCTATATTTTAAGTGCATGAATCACGACTGCTAACTCTAGGTTGTGAGTTGGGTGGTTTTTGTCGTGCTTCCTGAGATGTCTAGAAGCATAAGCAATCACTTTGCCGTGCTGCATCTATACACAACCCAATCTGACCCTCAAAGCGTCACAATAAACAACATAGCCCTCAGATCCCCCTAGAAGTGTTAGAATGGGTGCTGAGGTCAACCTATCCTTCAATTCTTGAAAACTTCGCTCGCAAGCGTCTGTCCATTAAAACTTGGTTGCCTTCAAGGTCAACTTCGTCAATGGGGAAGAAAGAGAAGAAAAGCCCTCTACAAATCTTCTATAATACCCTACTAAACCCAGAAAACTACGAATCTCTGTCGGCGTCGTAGGTCTAGGACAAGTCTTCACCCCCTCTATCTTCTGGGAATCCACTTTGATGCCCCCATCTGAAACAACATGCCCTATAAAAGCCACAAAGTTTAGCCAAAATTCTCATTTGGAGAATTTTGCATACAACTTCTGGTCCTGAAGGACTCTAAGTACCGCACGCAAATGATCTGCATGCTCAGTCTTTGATTGAGAATAAATCAGAATATTGTTTATAAACACAATCACGAACAGGTCTAGGAAAGGTCTGAATACACGATTCATCAGGTCCATGAATACAGCTGGAGCATTAGTCAATCCGAAAGACATAACAAGGAACTCGAAATGACCTATCTAGTCCTAAATGCTGTCTTCGGAATGTCCTTCCCTCTGATCATGACCTGGTGATATCTGGATCTCAAGTCTAAATTCTAGAAATATTTAGCCCCTGCAACTGATCAAATAAATTATCTATCCTCGGGAGTGGGTACTTATTCTTAATCGTCACCTTATTCAACTGTCTATAGTCGATACACATCGGTAGCGAACCATCCTTCTTTCTTACGAACAATACTGGGGCTCCCCATGGTGATGTACTAGGTTTCATAAAGCCCTTCTTCAATAGATCCTTCAACTGTTCCTTCAACTCCTTCAACTCAGTAGGGGCCATCATATAAGGAGGGATGGATATCTACTGAGTATTCGATAGTACATCTATAGCGAAGTCAATTTCTCACTCTAACGGGAGACCTGGAAGCTTATCTGGGAACACATCTCGGAACTCATTAACTAGAGTAATGGACTGAAGGGTTGGCATTTTTGCTTCTGTATCCTGGACTTGAACTATATGATAGACACATCCCTTCGAAATATTCTTCGCCTTGAGATAGGAAATGAATCTACCTTTCGGTAAAGCCGTATTGCCCTTCCACTCAAAAGCTGTTTCCCTCAGAAAGTGGAGCATGACAGTCTTCGTCCAACACCTCACACTAGCATAAACGGAAGCTGACCAATCCATTCCTATAATGATGTCAAAGTTGACCATCTGTAACTCTATATGATCTACTATGGTTTGAGGACCACAAACAACTATAGAACAACCACGATAAATCTTCCAAGCGATAACAGGCTCACCAACAGGTGGGGACACAGAAAATGGTTCCTTCAACAATTCTGGCACTATACTGAATTCTCCCGCAACAAATAGAGTGACATAGGACAAATTGAAACTCGGATCTATCAACCCATAAACGTTATATGAACGGACTGGTAATATACCTGCTATAACATCTGGTGAGGACTCCAAGTCTTAATGACCTGCCAAAGCATAGATGCGGTTTTGAGTACCGCCTACACCAGAAGCTCCTCCCCCACCTCTACCTCTGGCTGCTGAAGACCGAGGCCCGCGCCATACCATTAGGTCTCCCTGTGGGCAGTCCCTCTTGAAATTATCTAGGCTTCCACATATATAATAAGCTCTCGATCCATACTAGGATCACCCATAGTGCGCTTTGCCACAATTACCACACTGTTGTGGTAGGGATCTAGCCTGCCCCGAACCCCTCTGTTATGGTGACCCGGTCGTACGGGGACTCTCACCTAGTCTAGATGGAATATACTACCCTGATCTATATCCCTGAGACTGGGCTAATGGCGGCCTAAATGACCTACCTTGGCATTGGGGTCTGAAACTCCCCCTACTCTCACCCTGCTGACTAGTAGTCCTAGCTCTCTTATGATACTCCCTCTCCATGCTCTCGACCGCCTGCCGCTGTTGTCTACGATCCTCACAGTTTTGTGCGAACGCCTGGATACGATTAAGGTCTATGTTATCATTCACTGCCGCAGTAGTACAAGCCTCAACATAATCGAGATGCAAACCCGATATGAACCTGTGGATCCTGGCCATCGCTGAATCAAAAAAAGATGAAGCATATCTTGCCAAGGAATTAAACTAGAGATAATTGTCTGGGACGCTTGAACCACCTTGCTGCACAATCAAGAACTAATCTAACCTCGCCTTTCGTACCTCCAATAGTAAAAAAAGATCAAAAAAAGGCCTCTGAAAACTCAGACCAACACGCTGGGGGTGCCTCAAGACCTCTGGCATGCTCTCATTGCTTATACTATAAGATTGCTATATCACGAAGCCTGAAAACCACTAACTCTGCTGCCTCGGTCTCGGTAGCATGCATGACCTTGAAAATACGCTGAGGCTTATCAACAAAATTCTGTGGATCCTCGTCCTGCTTATTCTCAGAGTGCTCTGGCGGGTTAAGTGCTAAAAACTCACTAACCCTCAAACTTTGAGACCCATCAGCGGTCACTGCTCCGGCATGTGCTCTCAGCTATCTATGTCTCGTCACAATCTGGGTCAATAAGTGCACCGCTCTCCTGAGATCCTGGTCTGTCAGTGTAGGAGGGGGTACTGGGGGTACTGGAGGTACTGTCTCTCCCCGAGAGCTTCTCGAACAGTGGATTCATCGATGATGGCTGGGATAGGGTCACACCATGGCCCTCAGGCTGGGCCTCGACTGTCGGGTGTGCCCTACTGCTCCCCTCACCAGTTGCCGTATCACCTTTCCGGTTAGTTACGGTCATCCTCGTCACCGGTATAGCTGTGCACAAATACGAAAGAGTAAGTATAACTTAAATCTCCTATGACTTGGCTCTACAACACGAATTGGATCTAAAAGAAGGGTAACCAATTCCTAAATGCCTCATAGCTTCCTGTTTATATGGTGTGGTGCACAACACATCTATAAACATGACTCTAGTAGACACAGCTTGTAAACTCCCAAGGACAGACCTGCTCTGCTACCAAGTTTGTCAAGCCCCAATTTCGGAGTGACGTGACCGGCACCGGAAGCCAAACTAGGCCCGAGCGAACCCCTTAAATCAGTAACTCTAGAGAGTGACCCCCAATTTAAAATGATAACGTCTAGTCTAGAGATATATATAAAAAATACTGACCATATATATATATATATATATATATAACTGAGCAAACCGAGGAGGCTACTTTAATAGTACAAAACCAACAGCATCCAACAGACATATACAAGCCGACAAGGCTATCATATTGACAAACTACTTATAGGACTCATTTACAAGCCTCTAGGGAGATGGGTGACTGTACCATGCAATCGGTAAGCAAAAGGAATGACTCCAAGGGCCTGGCAACTCCAAAAAAAAAAGGGAGCTCACCAATCAGCTGGTCCGATTCTACCTACTTGGGAGAACTAACAGTCTGTCAATCGGTACCTGCAGGCATGAATGCAGTGCCCCCGACAAAAGGGACGTTAGTATGAAATAATGTATCGAGTATGTAAGGCAATGATAACTGAAACTGGTCTGGAAATGATGCAATATGGAGGCCAAAGAATGCCCCGAATATCTCATCTGACCTTTCTCATATGAAATGCAATATAATACTATTATATATCTCACTGACCAACTGGCCAGGCAACTGTAAAAATCTAACTGACCAAGTGGCCAGGCAATATGTCTCATTGACTCGTAGGCCAAGAATCTCTTTCACTGACCCGTAGGATGGGCAATCTGCCTCATTGACCCTTAGGCCAGGCAAAATAAAAAGTGTCTCACTGGCCAAGTGGACAGGCTCAGTAAAAAATGTCTCTCTGGCCAAGTGGCTAAGCTAAAGAAAAATATATGGATATATATATCATGCAGTGTATCATGCGTATGCTGAAAAATACTGATATTGTAACATGCCTATTCTGTCTCTCTATAACTCAAGTCATAGGGAGAGGATGTGGCCCCTCAGAAAGAATAGCATAACACTGGGAAACTAGACAACAATATGACAAGCTCTATTTTGACAAATATCAAGTCATAAGGTTTATCACGCTCCTACCATAAACGAAAACATGCCAAGAAAAGAAGGAACAGCCTTAAAATACCTTTTCGGTCTTATATTACCTAACGTTTATTCTCCCCAGCTCATAAATCTACATTCAAGAGAGATCATACTACCGTTAGACTTATCGTCATATGCCTATCTCATGTGTTTAAATCAACGTTCTTTAGAATCTGCCAAAATTCGGGCAGCATCTCCCCTGTTTATATCCCTAGCCCGAAATCACAATACTAATAACAAATACAACAACAACAATAACAACAACAACAACAACACCAACGCCAATAACAACATCATCAATACCAAAGTATTCCATAAAACATCTCACACGATGTTTATTCAATTTTCTCAACCAACAAATTTGGTAAGCGATCATTTAATAGTTCTACCTTTGAAAATACGCCTAAATCAATATCATCAAAGGGAGATTCATATCTTCACTTTTCACTTTGAATTCTAGCCAAAATTCACCGCAATACGATATTATAGTCGCAACTACACGCTGTATGAACCTGATTTCGTAGATTATACTTAATGCGGGCTAAAATTTGATGTTGGGAAGTTGTGGGAAATTTTCAGAATATTTGGAGGGTTTTCTGGTGTGTTTGGCTGAAGAAAGAGAGGGTAAGCCCCCTTATATAGAGTTCCAGAATCGGCCTGCACTGCTCCAAAACTGCTCAGCCTGATTGCGCTGCCTTCTGGCGTGTTCATGTTGAGTTGTTGGGTCCTCCTCTATGCGTTCGTCTCACTTTCTGGCGCGTTTGTGTAGGGTTAATTCTCTACTCTGATACCCCATCTTAAAATGCTCATAACATTTAATTCCAATGTTGGATTGATGCGCGGTTTGCTGCGTTGGAAACTAGACTTCATTAACTTCAATTTAGGCCTTTACTTTAGCTCAAAATTCCTTATACACTAAAAGATATTCTTTCTCCAAGTTGGACCAAAATTGCCCCTTATATTTTCTCCGAAGTCCAACAAGGTTAATTTCCTTGATTCGCTTTCCTTCCAATCTCTCCGTAGCTTGTTGTATAAACTTAAACCCTCATAATCATAAGATAGGCACATATAATCTCATAAATCCTAGAAGGTACTCCAGTATCCACAATTACACAGCTAACACCTAACGAATCTTAACGTACAAAACTACGAGGTGTAACAGTATTGTTGTATCAAATTGTCTCTTGCAATACTTGTTGGTACGGGAGTAATGATGTGTTACCTTTTTGTGTAGGATTCAGGCTAGTGAAATATGTGTAGATATAGTACTGTCAGATATTTCATGTTAACCTTCGGGTATGAAGTTGGGATGGAAGTCTTAGACTGGTATTGTGTGATGATGGCTTGTTGCCTTATTATTTTCTATTGTGGTGTTTCTTAGTGTGTGTTCTTGGGATGTCGCCACTTTGTAGAATCTAGAGGGTTGCTTCTTAGGGATTACTCGTGTGTCGGAAAGCATATTATCATGAACGAGGTTATTGGGAAGGAAGTAAGGTTTATGTTATTGATATTGTAAGTGAGATTTGTGTTCAAGTATGGCACCATTATTTGGTATATTCTTGTTGACATTGTTATCATGCATTCACTCATTCATATATACATTGGGATTGGGTTGCGCGCCGTAACACTGAATGGGATAGGGTTGCACGTACCGCAATAGTGACTGGGATCAGATTGCACGTACCGCAACACTGACTGGGATCGGGTTTCACGTTCCACAACACTAACTATAGGATTGGGTTGTACGTTCCGCGACAGGTATCGGGACTTAGCGGTCCCCCATGGGTCATGACTGTCGAGACGATAAGATATTCCTCCCGAAGCATGTGTATATCATTGCATATGCATTGCATTCATACCGTATACACTTGCATTGCGTCTTATTATCTCTCATACCTAATTATGATATAGATTTTTGATTGTGTTCTTTGAGACTTGGCATGGTGGGGTTTAGTGGCTATAACCATAGGTTGTGATTCGGGATTGATTAAGGGTTTTACTAAATTGTCCATGATATGCTAATATGCCCTAGTGGCCGTGACCGTGTTCGAATATTTGAATGGTGAGAAGGTCGGTCATTCCATATTGGCCCAAACCCATTAAATATTATGTTGCATTGAGTGGCTAGTAGATGAGCCTCTTTGAGGGCAGTAGCAAATGGTGTGGGGATTGGGAAGGGTCATCCCTGTGGCATACTTGTTGAGTGTGGGAAAATCACATAATGATAGATGATATGGTAACTAAATACCTTTGAGCAACTGGTTTTCATTCTGGATCTAATTGAGTTAGGATAAGACCTATTTTTTTTTTATATATACATAGGGTTGACTTATAAGATACTTTAGTTACATAGGGTTGACTTAGAATCTGCCTACCATGTTTATTTGTTGTATCTTATTGTCGTTATGTTATTCTAACCATTGTCGGCCTATGATGCTTACCAGTACTTGTGTTGTACTGATACTACTCTTGCTAAATCCAATTTAGGATGTAGAGTCTTACAGGTCGATAGCTTGATTTGAGAGTTTCCAAAAGATGAGCGGTGCTATTCTTGAAGACCTCCATTAACTTCATCCCTAGAAGGAGGTTGAGTACTTATTTATTTATTTTTACTATTGTACCTTCAAATCTTAGTCGCTCTTGTACTAGTCTAGACCAGGTTTTTAGTAGCATGTGACTACCAGATTGCCGTTAGAGCCTTTGCTGAGAGATCGAAGCGAACACCATGGTTCTGGATGGCTCCGGACTCTTCCTTATCATTTACTTTCCGTCATTCTTCATTTCAGACAGTTTCTTTATGTAATAACTTCTAATTATTTCATTAAATATTTCTTAAGACTTGAAAATTGACTTGTATGATTTATTTCCGCTTTTAGTTTTTTGCTTAATAAGGTTATGTTAATGGCTTACTATCACTGTGGGGCTAGTGCCATCACGACGTGAGAATTTGAGTCGTGACAGGAGCGTAGCCCAAAGTGAACTCCTAGCTAGAGATAGAGCTCGCGGGGTGAGCATGTGTGGTTCGGCTCTGGGTCTATAAATCGACCCTTGTGCGTTTTATAATGATTTTTAACATTGGAATTCTATTCTCAAGCCCTAGACAATGTGTTTCTCCTCTACTCATCCTCTCGCATCAAGGTATGATCGCTATAATGATTCCTAAGTGTTTCTAACATTAATTCATTGTTAGTAACATGATCCTTTAACCAAAATATAGGATTTCCAAGGTAAATCCTTTTTAAGAGCACAAAGCTAGGGTTTTTGTGTTTTTCATCAGAAAGGCTGTTTTATTTGTTAGATTTGAGTGATTAGAGATATGCAAGCCTAACTCTCTACATGCGGAAACATCATTGTTCTTCCCCACGCCTCGTTCAGTCGTGATTATTATGAATAGTATCATGAGTAGAGTTATGCCCTAGTTTCATGAATAGTTTCAGAGTTTCTATTCTTTAAATGATATAGCTTCGTAGTTCGTTTATATATGTCAATCCGAACATCGTGAACTCAGCCTGTACTACATGTATGCTCAAGTTTTGATTTCCATGAGTCTCGGCAATGTATCACGAAATGCCTATGAATAGTTAATACTCATATTCCTAGGAGTATTCCATGATTCAATGTCTCATAATAATAATGCTCAGCTTCCAAGTTAGAATTGATGACTTTATGATTCCTATGCTCAGAATACGAATAATGAAATGATGAGCACATGTACTTGGGCCTAAGGGCACAGTTTATATATATGTATACTTCGGCTCGAGGCTATAGAATTGTGCACTTATAATTACGCCAAAGGACACAGTTAATGAACTCAGATAAATAGGTGATTTTCCCTATATTCAGTAAGGGGTGATTATGATTAAGAAATAAGTTCAGTTTCAATTCTGCTATCAGTATTCAGATATGTCAATGTTTATGAATTTGGCCTGTCCGTTCCACTAAGAAATTCACAACTATTTATACTGTCAATTAATATTACATACCAATACTATTCCACAATACTTACGTCCTTTTTGCCGGGAGGTGCTGCATTTCACGATGCAGGTGCAGAGACTCAGGGCGACATGACTTCTCACTAGGACATCACTCATATCAGCTTATTGGTGAGGCTTATTTCATTCGGGGAATTATCTTTACTTTGGTTAGTATTAGACAATTGAGGTATGCTAGTGCCTTGTACTCGTAAACACATAGCTATTCACATCAGAGGATTCATAGACTAGACTAGTAGTTCATGTCAGAAATTGTTTTAGCCACGGTGGCTACATATTATGTTTTGAAACATTTTCAGTATTTCTATTTAAAGACAGTATTCAAATATTTCGGTACAATTATTTATTACAGACTCCTTCAGATATTTCTGTATCCAAACTTGTTTTAAATTATATTCCACATAGTTCAACTTTCACATCATGTTTAGTCAATCAGTTGGTTCACTCTGTCCAATTTCAAGCATCGAGTGTCGGTTCGCCCAGGCCCATATTCGGGGTGTGACAAGCTTGGTATCATAGCGCTAGGTTCAAGTGTCCTAGGAAGTCTATGAAGTCATATCTAGTAGAGTCCTACTTATGGGTGTGAAGCGCGCCACACTTATAATTGGGAGGCTGCAAGACATTCAGGATTGTCTCACTTCTTTTATACTCTAGATTATAGTTAAATCCATACCTTCTAGAAACAATTATATCTCGTGCATATTGCACTCTTTCAGAAACAACCTGCCAAGTGAAGGTCAGCTATTAGCCAAAGAGTTACTATTGGTGCTACCCAAGAAGTGGACTCACAGACTCAGGGTGTTCGCACAAGAGCTCAAGGACCTGCATCAGGTTCAGTACCCCTGACTTCATCCCCACTGACTACAGAGATCCCTACGGAGGTTCGTACTATAGACACTCCGCTGCCCAGTTCTACTGATATGGATGTTAAAGGAGCTATCTAGTTGCTCACTGAGATTGTTGCTAGGCAAGCTCAGTCAGGGAACTGCTCCAAGTAATGATGCTAATGGGGGCTCGTCCAATTCCAAAATCAAAGAATTACTCCATATGAGCCCTTCAGTGTTCACAGAGTCTAGAAAGAAAAAATATCCACAAGAGTTCATTGACATGGTTCAGAGGACTCTTTGTGTTATACAAGCTACTGAGACAAAGACAGTGGAGTTTACTGCTTACCAGTTGAAGGATGTCACTGCTATATGGTACGAGTCGTGGGAAGAATTTTGAGGGGTGGATGCACCCTCTGCAACTTGTAATTAATTTTTCATGACGTTTATTGATCACTTTCTACCGATAGAGATTAGGGAAGGTAAGGCCCTAGAGTTCGAGCTGCTCAAATAGAATGTTATGAGTGTGAACGATTCTACCTTAACTTCTTCTCACTAGAAAGTATGCTCCATATATGGTTACTAGTATTAGCGAAAGAGTTAGGCATTTTGTGTTGGTTCTTGGACCCCACTTGTTTGGTGATGCAAATATTGCTGCTCTAAATAAAGATATGGCCATCATAAAGATTTTAGCTTTTGATCAATTATTAAAGGACAGAAGAAGAATGAAATACTATAGGAATAGAAGGACAGAGAGGTAAGCAAATAAGCTAAGTCTGCAGGTAACTTTACTCAGGGAGATAGATGTAGAAAATTCTTCATCAGGAGGTCATTAGAACCTGCTCGATCTACCGCTAATGCACAGCTCAGAAGTTCAAGTATGATCAGAAAGGTCATTTCAGTCATAAACAAAGTTTTTGCGCACCAGTCTCTCCGTCACAGATCAGTGTGGGCCACAAGGATCTTCAGAATCCTTTATGCAACAGGTGTGGTATGAGGTACCAAAAGGTGTGTTGATCAGACATGGATGGCTGTTTTGGGTGAGGCCAGTGGAGTAGTATCTTAGGGATTGTCGATCAGCGAGACAAGGTACCAAAGTCAATGTGGCTCATTCCACAAATTCAGTGGCTCCTCATAATTCTCAAGCCCAAATAGGGCGTAATGCAGCAAGATCCAGTAATGCAGGAGGAGGTCAGAACTAACTATATGCCTTAACAGGTTGTCAGTATTCTGAGGAATCTCTAGATGTTGTCACGTGTATATTAACAGTTTTACGTTCGGCATATATGCTCTTATTAATCCAGGATCCACGTCATCATATGTTACCCTATTTATCTCTATAAAATTCGGGATCTTTCCATAAAATTTTCTATGTGTCTACTCTAGTTGGAGAGTTAGTTATAACTAGACGTGTGTATAGGGGTTGTCCAATTAAAGTGTATCATCACATTACCTTAAGAAATTTAGTTGAGTTGGAGATTGTAGATTTTGATGTAATCATGGTCATGGATAGGTTGTTGCCCTGTTATGCCACGGTAGGTTGTAGAACAAAAATAGTCAGCTTTTAATTTACCAAAGTACCAACTCTAGAGTGGAAAGGCTATGCAGTAGTGCCTATGGGTAGGTTTATCTCCTTTCTTAAGGCCAGAAAGTTAATTTCTATTGAGTGTATTTACCACCTGGTTCAAGTCAGGGATGAAGATGCTAAAGCCCCAACTCTCCAGTCAGTACTAGTTGTTAATCAGTATTAAAAAGTTTTTCCTGAAAATCTTCCCGGAGTTCCTCCAAATAGGGAGATTGATTTACTTCCTGGCATTAAGACGATATCTATTCCGCCATAAAGAATGGCTTCAGCAGATTTGAAGGACTTAAAAGCTCAGTTGAAAGATCTTCTTAATAAAGGGTTCATTAGACCAAGTGTCTCACCTTGGGGCGCACTAGTCTTGTTTAAAGAAGGATGGGTGTCACGACCCAAATCGATGGGCCGCAATAAGTGCCCGACCATTGCTGGTCAAGCACTCCTATGCCTGCATTTACCTCTAACTCACTATCCTGGGCCCATACACAATCTGTAACTGAGCTGGACTATCTCCTGAACAATCAACATAAGAAACACCATACCGGGAACTCACGGCCAACGTATACATATAAGTATAAACACTGAGAATAACAGCGTGAGCCTATTTGGCCGCCACACGTATATACTGTACAACAAAATAAGTGCCGATGAGACTACATAATATCACGACTACATATCACTGTATATAGGCCTCTATGGAGTACAAACTGTAGAAAGGACAGGACAAGGCCCTGCCGTACCCATATATGTACGTAACAGAATAGCATACCAAAAGTGGTGTAGCTCCGGATCATGGAGCGTACTGACTGCTTCTGAGGAGAGGTCCTACTGCTGCGAATCGTCCGACTGGCTACCTGATCCTGAGGGCATGAACGCAGCGTCCACAAGAAGGGACGTCAGTACGAGTAATGTACTGAGTGTGTAAGGTATGAATGATAACATGATAATATGTACAGAACATGAACAACAACATAATAAGGAAATATGGAAAATATAAGAAAACGGTATGACTGTAACTGCTTGCCTCTTAAGGCGGAATCATGCATGCTCACTTTTACCTTCAAAACATATCACCCGTACATACATAAACTGTCTGAATCAAATAACATCATTAGCCCGCGTACGGGCCTCCTGCATCCGGGGTCATCATCTCACGCCGCCCACTAGTGGTGCTACCCGTGCCATATAGACACGGTGTTATTATCATCATCCATAAGCCGCCCACTACGCCCAGCGTAGTGGTGCTGCTTGGTCATATAGGCACGGTGTAATCATCCATAAGCCGCCCACTACACCTAGCGTAATGGTGCTGCCCGGCCGTATAGGCGCAGTGTAATCATCACAACATAAGCATGCGTAAGAGCCCAATCAAAAGCTATAACTCCATCGGAGTGATGTGAGGTCGGTAACCTCCGATTGTATTATGGAATAATCATGATCGCCGTGTCTCACCTTGAAGGGACGAGCATTATAAGGTGAGACTATCAATGAAGAATAACATCAAGGGAAAACATAGAATAAGGTCATAAATCTTATAAGGCATCAATTCATATACTTTGAAGACTTTAGAAAATAGAGTCATTATTAAGGAATAAAATTAAGGATCAAGAAATAGCTCAATATCCTCGTATTCATATTGAATCCACAAGTTGAGACTTTCAAACATGAAACCATTGTCATCATAATCATCATAGACATATTCTCATCTTTGACATGTTCGTTGTCACTACAAAAACATGTCCGTCGTTGTAGTCATAAAAGCTTACAAAATCATAAACCTTTGTTTTGGAAAAATACGAAGATTTTGGAAAATATTTACGGGTTATCAGTAAGGGAATCATGGCTTGGAATCATAGACTTTTAACTTTTGATAACAAGGAAAATATCGAAACATTTATGAAATTATAACCTAGGGATTATGCCTTTGAAAGAAAGGGACGAGCCTTAAGATACCTTTCGGTCGCCTTAGTTGTTCAACGTATAACCTTCTAAGCTCGTAAATCTACATATAAACCATTCATACTATTATTAGGCTAAATGTCATATGCTCATATTAAGCCTTCAATTTAATTCTCTACTCTGATGTCCATAACGTCCATAATTCTCTACTCTGATGTCCTATCGACGAGCGGTTTGTTTGTTGGAAACTAGACTCGACGAACTTCATTTTAGGCTTTTGTTTCACCTTAAAACACTTCATATGCTATGATATATTCGTCCTCTAAGTTGGACCAAAATTCTCACACAAAACATTAACCATCCTTTCTCCAAAGTCGTACCACTCCATTTCTTCCACTCATTTCCTTATAAAACCATCCAGTATACCTTATATACATCCTTCACTTATTAAATATACTTAATAATGCTTGCTCCTTATATTCCAAAGTGGTTTTACTTAACCCTAACTCAACGTACTTATGTTTCAAATTTGATAAGTGTTCTTCGAAGATACGGGGTGTAATATCCTTCCCCCTTAGAAACATTCGTCCTCGAATGTTGCTGTATTGCCAACCCACGACACCATCTTTGATTCGTAAGAACAATTATTTTTCCTTTAGGGTCTGATTACAATTTTCTTAAACTATAACTTGGATCAGTCTCTTCTCATTCTTTCTTAACTCTTTTATTGCCTTTAGTCATCTTCTTTCACTTCTTTGTCCTCATGTAGATGATCGGAAATTAACTAGCATCTCACTCTTGTTCTTTCTCCATTATGGTAGTCTTAACTTGCCGTGCCATAACTATTCATCGTCCTGTAAGTACTTTTTTTTTCGCTCCATGTTTCCTTTTTTGTGGGCAGCTACCTTTCTCTCTTTACGGCGCCCTCTTTGCGTTTACTCCTTCGGTGCCATCTGGAGCTATCCTTTTTGTACCCGTTGATCATAGATATACATTGTACTGATTTTTGTAGTCCATTAGTCAGGCTTTCTAATCCTTACCTCCTTGTCTCCATCTCTTTTACCCTTACATTCCAAATGTTTGCCCAGCATAACCGTGTGGCTAGTGAACCTAATGGTTATGTTCCTTTCTAAGGCCAGTTATATCATTATCCGAAATACGTAAAGTTTCTTCACTGTTTGTTATCCTTCGCAGTCCAGTTACACTTATGGCAAACTTATAATCCGAGTTCAACTAATTTCATAGCTCGCAACATTTTTGAGCTCCAGCTACAGCTTTTTCTTTACTTCCTTCCCTCAGACCTATTAATACAATGGCAGAAGCATAGGATGACGACAATTCTTCTATTATGACTCTCTTGCAACGCAAGTATACTTATCTTTGATTTCCTTGTATCGACGATCATTTCGTCAGTCGTTATTCCTTGTTGGCTATCCGATGTGGCCTTCTTACAATTGTAGTTGGGCATAGCTTCACGTTGACGGTTCATATAATTCCATAGCATATGCTCTAATGTTCAGTATAATTAGTGGTCCATGAACTATTTTCTAATATCCGATGAACTATTTTATTTCCATTCATAGGAGCAGTGTTCTTTCTTTCCTTCAAAAATTTCCAAACTACAAATCGTTGTTCCTTTTATTACAATTGTCATTGTCATCCCAAGCGTTCTTTGAGTTCGTCATCCTCTCTAACACCCTTTGTAAATTTAGCTTGGAGAGCTTTCTTGCTCTTTTCATTACCCTTTAGGGCATGTCACTGCATACTTAGGTACGACGCAATTTTTTCCCGATACGAGGGATTCAAATCATGGTCTAAAAATATCGTAGTTCATCTTGGTGTAAAGTGCTCTCTTGAGTTATCTTCCATACATTCTCCCTATATCTGCCTCATGGTACAATTATTGTCAATTCATTTCTACTTCTTTCTGTTACCTTCCCGATATGCCAATACGCCTCGAACTCTGGCCCTGAGCTAATAAATTTCCTTTTCGGAGCTTGAAACGTCATAGTTCCTTCCAAATCTAGTATGTTATTCCCCCCTTATTAAGGAGGTCCTTACAGTCCTATAGCCATCGAGTAACTGTCGTCTTCGATAATTATCTGCCGCCCTTTACAATTTTCTTAGGGTCGGGGTTCCATCATCATATGGTCTGACTTGTCTATCTTCTTGCTAGTTACAGCCTTGTATCCAATCGGAATACTTATAAGGGTTAGATCCAATTCCGATGAATTCTTTTCCGTTTTTTCACACCTCTGTTTTTTTTATGACTAACGGTTTTCCTGACCCGCAAGTTAATGGGGACATCAAGATTCACCGCGTCCTTTATGAAGTCTTCGATTATACCTTACTGCTCGTTTTTCTTCCCGATTTTGCTTATAACATATCTAAAACTTCTTTCCCAGAGATTTTCTTCCATTTATGTCTATATCATCATTCATTTTTATTTTGTTTTTCAACATTTCCATATCCTTCCATCCACTACTAGTCCATTCGCCGCTTAGTTCAGTTACTCATAATCCTTCTTAACTACGCGTTTATGTTGCAGCTGTGCATCTAAGTTTTTCGAGTGTTCTACTACTTTTGCTCTTAGCACGGAATTCTTACTATTTACACTCTCTCCATCCTCGTTCCTCGAGCCTTCATCCGTCTTTCTGATGCCATAGCCAGGTTGTCCTTCATGCACGTTCCTTACATTTCACTCTATACCTCTATAATCGAATCTCTTGGTCTTTACCGGAATTCTTGCCTCATATCATTAATCTTCTAATCATATGTGTCGCTCCATCATCCTCGTTCTTATCTCTGTGATTGATCGGTTTCCTACCGCCAACTCCTTAAAGTATCCTTCTTACTCCCATGGTTAAAGATTTCCAGTTACTTTACTCCTAAATGCTCTCCTCTTCCTTTGACTAACCCATTAGTATACGTTTCCTACTTTCATCGTTAACCTCCCTTGGGTTTCTTCCTCCTCGAGCACCTTTCTTTTCTTGTTATTTGTAGTATCGGCTCTGAAGTTTGTGAAATATTCCTTTGAACGCGCAAATCCGTTCTATTCTTAAGTCATCTTTTTGGAAAGCTTCTCCATGTCCGAGGCAACCGTGTTAATTTGACCACACACTTATCCCTTTATGTACATTTCAAGGGCTGGAAATCTCATAACATCATCACAAGGCCTAACCATTCTTTCTCTTACTTCACATTCCTCGTCGTGGTCACTATTCTTTTAGCCCCACTTATCGAAGCCTATTCTCTGACCCCACACATTCCTCTTTTTTCCATACTGCCACACTTTATCCCATTTGCATGCCTACCTTAAAAAAAAATTCTTGTCACTTGAACTTCGTTACCCTGTTCAATCAATGCCTTCAATATACTGCAACGTTAGTTGCCGGGATACATATACCCGCTGATATAGCCACGTATGGGATATCTTATGCATACGTATATATATAATTACTACCATCTCGCTTACAAAATATTTCCAAACACTATTCAAACTCACCTTAATTCTAGAGCTGTGATGCACCTTCTTTCTCTTCATCGGTCTGGTTTGCCTCGTCCTACACGACCTCTTAAGGTCTTCAACCACTCCGCATACTCCAATCTCCCTTAGGCTGCTCTAGCTCCTCATTTGCCTCTTATATCTAAATTTATAGGACTTTTTGTACACTTCGCAGGGGTTACCCATCCTAGTATTGCTCTCACCCCAGCACGCTTAACCTCGAAACTCTGATGAAATCCGGTGCGTTAATGCCGGTATAATCGTATCCTCTTCACCGCATGACCTTCACCACATAATCTAAAGCAAGTCGAAGTCTTGACAGATTCCAAAACGTTCTCGTAACGCATCTCCCTCCGAATTAGAAAGGGTCTCTTACTCTTCCGGCTACACAATTACTATTTTGGCCTTTTTAATTCTCAATATTCACCGTTCATCTATATGTATGACTACTTTCCATCCTATATTTCCAGATTCCCAATGGTAGCGAACACACCTCGGTCGCCGTTACTTATAAATACTCGGTTATCAGCCTCTTTGGGTTTCTGCTCGCCACTATTAAATAATAATCTACAGCAAATGCACATATATAGAAAATTCCAATAAGGACTCATATAACTGTAGTCGATCGGTCTCTAGTCTGATCTGGTGGACTATAAGGTGAAGTGTACTCCTCGTCATCGTCTACCCACCATCTGCTCGTCTAGACTTCATCATCTCTCTCATCTGAATCCGAGGGATATACATAACCAGGCAACTCCTGATTTACCGACGGCCAGGAAAGAGGGCTAGAGTAATCCGTAACACTCACTGAGGAGGATGGTTTGACGTAGTGCTCTGCCATAGGAGCAGCTGGTACGGCCTCAGGAATCTCCTCATCCGGTGTCCCAGATGAATACTCGGACGGATCTGTGTTGTCACGACCCGACTAGGGGCCGTGACGAGTACTCGATACTTGTACCGAGCACTCCTTATCTATCATATTACCTTTACCTCTTAACAAGCCGTGTAAACAGAGCCATATTTTTTTTTGAACATTAACATTAGCAGCGTCATTCTGAACATAGGCTAATAAACTTCGTTAGCACTTTATACGACAACATTAACATGCCAAAACACCATATATCTAACTATGCTTGACCGACTGTACATAACTGCCTACGAGCCTCTAGACATAGTACACTTATACATAGAAAAGGGCCGAGTACTATCGTGCCCGAGATTATATATACACAAAATAGTACCACTGAAATAAGGCTCCGGAACGACTGGAGCGCTGTAGAGTACTGCTGGCAGAGCTCCTAAGGATCAAGTCCACCTGTCTACTGACCTGCGCGGCATGAAACGCAGCGTCCACAAGACGGGACGTCAGTATGAATAGTGTACCGAGTATGTAAGGCATAGAAACTAATACAAGCAGTAACATAGAGTACGATTAATAATATCATGGAGTCACAGGGCATATAACGAGGCGAGAAAGCAACCTGTGCATAGGAAGGCCCCTTTTTAGGCCTGCTGTCATGTAGGCTTGCCCTTTCGTCTTTGAAACGTTTCTTTTCATAAGCATAGGAATTAACATTTATATATTACTTATTCTCGTGTACAGAAAACAGTACATTTCAGTAACGGTACCTTTTGCTCACATTTACAGACGCCGAATACAATCGGCTCCACTCCCACGGTGTCCCTTATTCTTGTATATAGAAAACGGTACAATTCAGTAAAAAGTATCTTTTATTCACATTTACAGACGCCGAATATATCGGCTCTCCGAACCCCCTCCCCAACGGTGTCCCAACACATTACATCATATATATGTATCATACATTATATAAATATACAGACGCCGCGTACGGCTCTCCCATATCTCGCGTCCGGGCATCCCGCGTCCAGGATGGAATCCAGCTGAATCTGGTGGTGATATAACAGTGGCCCTTCCCATTTCCCCATACACATATACATATACATTTGCTTATATTTTATACATATACACGTCTCATATACAATAACTTATCTTATTTATATATACATATCCATACACATATACCTGTTTTATATACATATATCATATAAGCACACAAGCGCCAAGGAAAATCATGTATCCATCGGAGTGACGTAAGGTCGGTGACCTCCGATTACGTTATGGAATGCTAGTGATAGCTTTGTCTCACCTTGAAGGAACAAGTATTTTAAGGCGAGACTATAAACGGAGAATAGTATTACAGTAACCGTAGAATGAAATCGTGGGCATCATAGACGACCGTCATAGGCTTTGGAATCAGAGAAAATAAAGATATAGCTAGGAAATATAAATACGATTCAAAAATTAGTGTATCACTTTCATGTTTACGTAAGATACTTAGCTTAGTCATCTTAGTCATAGAGTCATCCCGGTCATACTTATCAAAGGTACATTCTTTTGTCTAACATTGTAATTATCATTATCCTCATACAAACATTCTCATTAGAGTAGTCCAGTACTTATCATTCGGTAACGAGATTGTGATAAAAATTCCCCTTTGGATTTACTTCAAGTAAGTCAACCACGACTATAGGAAAATCCGAGAGTAACGGGCCCACCTCGGGCCGGATGAGGTAGCGTATACGATTTACGTATGTTACGTGTCATAGCGTCACTTGTGAGGGTCTTAGGGTAATCGGGTCCCATTTATACAAGTTCTAAGGGTGTAGGAGGTTTTTCCAACAATTGGCACACTTTCTAGTTCAATTCTATTGAACAAAAATTGGAAAACTTTAGGTGCGGATTCCAGGGAACTGAGTTTTCCCCGAGGCTCGTACCCAACTTATTACAACTAAGACATGCCATAGAAAGAAGGGTGAAGCCTTACATACCTCCTTCCGCTACTTTTGCTATTCCAAATTCACATCACAATTTCGTCAAAATCTGCAAATTGGTAGTTTTTACCAAAACTCTCATTAGTATACTTAGAGTTGAAATCTTAAGGTAATACTTGGCTACCGAAATTTCGGCAGCATTTCCTCTGTAAATATACCATCCTCGACATTCAATTTAGTCAAATTCTCATCAAACACAATCCGGGAATTCAAACCCGGCCAAACTATTAACATAATTCAACAACAATGCCAACAACAATACTAACAATTTCCATATTCAATCAATTTACTTCTTCTTCCAAAAACTTTCCAACTCCAATAAGAACATTATAATTCATATGCCAACAATACCATACTAACAACATTATCCTCCATACATACAAGAACATAATATTCAATTTAAATACCTCAATCACAAGTCTCCAACTTCTACAACTTCACAAGATTATTATGCATTCCTTAACAACATAGTATCCACGATACAACAACAACCAAAACACTAAATAAAATTAGCCCATATTCTTCCACCATTCAACACATACACACGGTTATACATACAATATACCACACGGCCACCATCATGCATTCATAACTACAACCTTTCAAAAATCATTCAACTTCTCTTATCGACATAACATTCACAACAATAACAACCCAATGCTAAACACAATAATTAAACATAATTTCCTACATCTACCTAGGTACACACGGCCACACCCTTAAATTCTTATTCTCCATAAATTTCACTCATTTTACACACTACAACATGCACAACATCCATAACACATAAGAAAAGGATGAATTCTTACCTTCTTGCTTCAACTCTTCACTTGGCTATATTTTGTATCTTGAAAGAATATAAGCTTTTCTTGCTCCAACAACAACTCCACCTTGTTAAGGACCCTCTAATTGGTAGGAAATGATTTTGAAGAAATTTTTTGAAATTTTCTTGGAATTGTTTTCCCTTGGCCGAAATGCCTTCTTGTTTTTCTCCTCTTCTTTTTGTTCTTCACTCTCTTGAAATTTCTAGAGAAATAATGAATATTGGAATAACTTTATACAAGTCTTCCACCCATTTTTTCCATTTTTATGAATAAGTCCCTCAACACAAAAATATGACTACATGACCCCTTCCATTCTTTTCTAGAAAATTCCTCCTTTTCTTGAATTTCCTTAAGTCTAAATAAGGAAGACTAATGTCTTTCCATGCAAGCTTTGGCCCATATAATTTTTGTAATTCACACTTAGCCCTCCTTTCTTTCTTTTCTAAAATTTTCTCCCATTTTCTTGAGTTCTCTCAAAAATGAGTAAAGAAGACTAAGTGTCTTCTTATGTAAGTCTTAGTCCACATAGGGTACACAACCACTATGGCCTTTCAAGAACCTTCATGAACACCATGTGAAATTACCGTTTCGTCCCTAACCATCCACGTTATTTCCATGATACTAATGTTATAAATAATATTTATAATCCACTTGTACATTGAAGTACATTTGGGAAATGGTCATTCCCTCAACTTCGTCACGACTACCTTGGAATATCCGAACGTATAAAATACAGGATATAACATCCTCCATAGCTGTCCTGTAGGGGGTCCTCCTCCCTGGGAGTCAAGAACTCTAGAGGGATCGTCGCTGGGTCCTCCGAGGGATCAGTCTCAATAGAATAACTGAGGCTCCTTCTGCTCGGTCCTGGAGCCTGGGGTCCTGGATCAACTCTAGGGGCCTTCTTAGCACCCCCACTATCAGAAGCTGATCTCTTCATCTCTTGTTAGTCTGCACTTATCTACACGAAAAGGATTAGAAGCAATTTTTCATAGGCTCTGGCTCTATCCCACGATCTAAGATAGAAGGAAAGGTCAGTGATTCCTAAATGCCCTACAGCCTCCTGTTTATAAGTGTGGCCGAATTCACACACATAAACAGGACTCTACCGCACACAGTCTGTAGACAATCCGTAGGACGAACTGCTCTGATACCACTTTTGTCACGACCCAAATCGATGGGCCGCAAACAGTTCCCGACCATTGCTGGTCAAGCACTCCTATGCCTGCATTTACCTGTCACTGACTATCCTGGGCCCATACACAATCTGTAACTGAGCTGGACTGTCTCCCGAACAATCAACATAAGAAACACCGTACCGGAAACACACGGCCAACGTATACATATAAGTATAAACACTGAGAATAACAGCGTGAGCCGATTTGGCCACCACACAAATATACTGTACAGCAAAAAAAGTGCCGACGAGACTGCATAATATCACGGCTACATATCACTGTCTACAGGCCTCTATGGAGTACAAACTGTAGAAAGGACAGGACAAGGCCCTACCGTACCCATATATGTACGTAACCGAATAGCATACCAAAAAGGGTGTAGCTCCGGATTAATGGAGCGTACTGACTGCTGCTGAGCAGAGGTCCTACTGCTGCGAATCGTCCGACTGGCTACCTGATCCTGCGGGCATGAACGCAGCATCCACAAGAAGGGACGTCAGTATGAGTAATGTACTGAGTATGTAAGGCATGAATGATAACATGATAATATGTATAGAACATGAACAACAGCATAATAAGGAAATATGGAAAATATAAGAAAAAGGTATGACTGTAACTGCTTGCCTCTTAAGGCGGAATCATGCATGCTGACTTTTACCTTCAAAACATATCACCCGTACATACATGAACTGTCTGAATCGAATAACATCATTAGCCCGCGTACGGGCCTCCCGCGTCCGGGGTCATCATCTCACGCCGGCCACTAGTGGTGCTGCCCGTGCCATATAGACACGGTGTTATTATCATCATGCATAAGCCGCCCACTACGCCCAGCGTAGTGCTGCTGCCAGGCCATATAGGCACGGTGTAATCATCCATAAGCCGCCCACTACGCCTAGCGTAATGGTGCTGCCCGGCCGTATAGGCGCGGTGTAATCATCACAACATAAGCATGCATAAGAGCCCAATCAAAAGCTATAACTCCATCGGAGTGTCGTAAGGTCGGTAACCTCCGATTGTATTATGGAATAATCATGACCTAGGGATCATGCCTTTGAAAGAAAGGGATGAGCCTTAACATACCTTTTTATCGCCTTAGTGATTCAATGTTTAACCTTCCAAGCTCGTAAATCTACATATAAACCATTCATACTATTATTAGGCTCAATGTCAGACGCTCATCTTAAGCCTTCAATTTAATTCTGTTTATAATCTGCCGAAAATCGGGTAGCACCTCCCCTGTTTATATGCCTAGCCCGAAATCACAATCCAATAACCAACAACAACAACAAAAATACCAACATCAATAACATCATTTCCAATAACAATATGTACCATAAAACATCCCACACGATGTTATCCAAATTTGCACAACCAACCAACTCGCTATACAATTATTTGACGACTTTATCTCCGTAAATAAACCAAAATTAACATTAATAATAGGAGATTCATACCTTATTCTTGTTAAAACAGAGATATCTTCAATATCTACCTTGAATCCACCACAAAACCATACTAGAATGACATCCATAACACATAAGAAAAGGATGAATTCTTACCTTCTTGCTTCAACTCTTCACTTGGCTATATTTTGTATCTTGAAAGAATATAAGCTTTTCTTGCTCCAACAACAACTCCACCTTGTTAAGGACCCTCTAATTGGTAGGAAATGATTTTGAAGAAATTTTTTGAAATTTTCTTGGAATTTTTTTCCCTTGGCCGAAATGCCTTCTTGTTTTTCTCCTCTTCTTTTTGTTCTTCACTCTCTTGAAATTTCTAGAGAAATAATGAATATTGGAATAACTTTATACAAGTCTTCCACCCATTTTTTCCATTTTTATGAATAAGTCCCTCAACACAAAAATATGACTACATGACCCCTTCCATTCTTTTCTAGAAAATTCCTCCTTTTCTTGAGTTTCCTTAAGTCTAAATAAGGAAGACTAATGTCTTTCCATGCAAGCTTTGGCCCATATAATTTTTGTAATTCACACTTAGCCCTCCTTTCTTTCTTTTCTAAAATTTTCTCCCATTTTCTTGAGTTTTCTCAAAAATGAATAAAGAAGACTAAGTGTCTTCTTATGTAAGTCTTAGTCCACATAGGGTACACAACCACTATGCCCTTTCAAGAACCTTCATGAACACCTTGTGAAATTACCGTTTCGTCCCTAACTATCCACGTTATTTCCATGATACTAATGTTATAAATAATATTTATAATCCACTTGTACATTGAAGTACATTTGGGAAATGGTCATTCCCTCAACATCGTCACGACTACCTTGGAATATCCGAACGTATAAAATACAGGATATAACATCCTCCATAGCTGTCCTGTAGGGGGTCCTCCTCCCTGGGAGTCAAGAACTCTAGAGGGATCGTCGCTGGGTCCTCCGAGGGATCAGTCTCAATAGAATAACTGAGGCTCCTTCTGCTCGGTCCTGGAGCCTGGGGTCCTGGATCAACTCTAGGGGCCTTCTTAGCACCCCCACTATCAGAAGCTGATCTCTTCATCTCTTGTTAGTCTGCACTTATCTACACGAAAAGGATTAGAAGCAATATTTCCTAGGCTCTGGCTCTATCCCACGATCTAAGATAGAAGGAAAGGTCAGTGATTCATAAATGCCCTACAGCCTCCTGTTTATAAGTGTGGCCGAATTCACACACATAAACAGGACTCTACCGCACACAGTCTGTAGACAATCCGTAGGACGAACTGCTCTGATACCACTTTTGTCACGACCCAAATCGATGGGCCGCAAACAGTTCCCGACCATTGCTGCTCAAGCACTCGTATGCCTGCATTTACCTGTCACTGACTATCCTGGGCCCATACACAATCTGTAACTGAGCTGGACTGTCTCCCGAACAATCAACATAAGAAACACCGTACCGGAAACACACGGCCAACGTATACATATAAGTATAAACACTGAGAATAACAGCGTGAGCCGATTTGGCCACCACACAAATATACTGTACAGCAAAAAAAGTGCCGACGAGACTGCATAATATCACGGCTACATATCACTGTCTACAGGCCTCTATGGAGTACAAACTGTAGAAAGGACAGGACAAGGCCCTACCGTACCCATATACGTACGTAACCGAATAGCATACCAAAAAGGGTGTAGCTCCGGATTAATGGAGCGTACTGACTGCTGCTGAGCAGAGGTCCTACTGCTGCGAATCGTCCGACTGGCTACCTGATCCTGCGGGCATGAACGCAACATCCACAAGAAGGGACGTCAGTATGAGTAATGTACTGAGTATGTAAGGCATGAATGATAACATGATAATATGTATAGAACATGAACAACAACATAATAAGGAAATATGGAAAATATAAGAAAAAGGTATGACTGTAACTGCTTGCCTCTTAAGGCGGAATCATGCATGCTGACTTTTACCTTCAAAACATATCACCCGTACATACATGAACTGTCTGAATCGAATAACATCATTAGCCCGCGTACGGGCCTCCCGCGTCCGGGGTCATCATCTCACGCCGGCCACTAGTGGTGCTGCCCGTGCCATATAGACACGGTGTTATTATCATCATGCATAAGCCGCCCACTACGCCCAGCGTAGTGCTGCTGCCCGGCCATATAGGCACGGTGTAATCATCCATAAGCCGCCCACTACGCCTAGCGTAATGGTGCTGCCCGGCCGTATAGGCGCGGTGTAATCATCACAACATAAGCATGCATAAGAGCCCAATCAAAAGCTATAACTCCATCGGAGTGTCGTAAGGTCGGTAACCTCCGATTGTATTATGGAATAATCATGACCTAGGGATCATGCCTTTGAAAGAAAGGGACGAGCCTTAACATACCTTTTTATCGCCTTAGTGATTCAATGTTTAACCTTCCAAGCTCGTAAATCTACATATAAACCATTCATACTATTATTAGGCTCAAAGTCAGACGCTCATCTTAAGCCTTCAATTTAATTCTGTTTATAATCTGCCGAAAATCGGGTAGCACCTCCCCTGTTTATATGCCTAGCCCGAAATCACAATCCAATAACCAACAACAACAACAAAAATACCAACATCAATAACATCATTTCCAACACCAATATGTACCATAAAACATCCCACACGATGTTATCCAAATTTGCACAACCAACCAACTCGCTATACAATTATTTGACGACTTTATCTCCGTAAATAAACCAAAATTAACATTAATAATAGGAGATTCATACCTTATTCTTGTTAAAACAGAGATATCTTCAATATCTACCTTGAATCCACCACAAAACCATACTAGAATGACATCCATAACACATAAGAAAAGGATGAATTCTTACCTTCTTGCTTCAACTCTTCACTTGGCTATATTTTGTATCTTGAAAGAATATAAGCTTTTCTTGCTCCAACAACAACTCCACCTTGTTAAGGACCCTCTAATTGGTAGGAAATGATTTTGAAGAAATTTTTTGAAATTTTCTTGGAATTTTTTTCCCTTGGCCGAAATGCCTTCTTGTTTTTCTCCTCTTCTTTTTGTTCTTCACTCTCTTGAAATTTCTAGAGAAATAATGAATATTGGAATAACTTTATACAAGTCTTCCACCCATTTTTTCCATTTTTATGAATAAGTCCCTCAACACAAAAATATGACTACATGACCCCTTCCATTCTTTTCTAGAAAATTCCTCCTTTTCTTGAATTTCCTTAAGTCTAAATAAGGAAGACTAATGTCTTTCCATGCAAGCTTTGGCCCATATAATTTTTGTAATTCACACTTAGCCCTCCTTTCTTTCTTTTCTAAAATGTTCTCCCATTTTCTTGAGTTTTCTCAAAAATGAATAAAGAAGACTAAGTGTCTTCTTATGTAAGTCTTAGTCCACATAGGGTACACAACCACTATGGCCTTTCAAGAACCTTCATGAACACCTTGTGAAATTACCGTTTCGTCCCTAACCATCCACGTTATTTCCATGATACTAATGTTATAAATAATATTTATAATCCACTTGTACATTGAAGTACATTTGGGAAATGGTCATTCCCTCAACTTCGTCACGACTACCTTGGAATATCCGAACGTATAAAATACAGGATATAACATCCTCCATAGCTGTCCTGTAGGGGGTCCTCCTCCCTGGGAGTCAAGAACTCTAGAGGGATCGTCGCTGGGTCCTCCGAGGGATCAGTCTCAATAGAATAACTGAGGCTCCTTCTGCTCGGTCATGGAGCCTGGGGTCCTGGATCAACTCTAGGGGCCTTCTTAGCACCGCCACTATCAGAAGCTGATCTCTTCATCTCTTGTTAGTCTGCACTTATCTACACGAAAAGGATTAGAAGCAATTTTTCCTAGGCTCTGGCTCTATCCCACGATCTAAGATAGAAGGAAAGGTCAGTGATTCATAAATGCCCTACAACCTCCTGTTTATAAGTGTGGCCGAATTCACACACATAAACAGGACTCTACCGCACACAGTCTGTAGACAATCCGTAGGACGAACTGCTCTGATACCACTTTTGTCACGACCCAAATCGATGGGCCGCAAACAGTTCCCGACCATTGCTGGTCAAGCACTCCTATGCCTGCATTTACCTGTCACTGACTATCCTGGGCCCATACACAATCTGTAACTGAGCTGGACTGTCTCCCGAACAATCAACATAAGAAACACCGTACCGGAAACACACGGCCAACGTATACATATAAGTATAAACACTGAGAATAACAGCGTGAGCTGATTTGGCCACCACACAAATATACTGTACAGCAAAAAAAGTGCCGACGAGACAGCATAATATCACGGCTACATATCACTGTCTACAGGCCTCTATGGAGTACAAACTGTAGAAAGGACAGGACAAGGCCCTACCGTACCCATATATGTACGTAACCGAATAGCATACCAAAAAGGGTGTATCTCCGGATTAATGGAGCGTACTGACTGCTGCTGAGCAGAGGTCCTACTGCTGCGAATCGTCCGACTGGCTACCTGATCCTGCGGGCATAAACGCAGCATCCACAAGAAGGGACGTCAGTATGAGTAATGTACTGAGTATGTAAGGCATGAATGATAACATGATAATATGTATAGAACATGAACAACAACATAATAAGGAAATATGGAAAATATAAGAAAAAGGTATGACTGTAACTGCTTGCCTCTTAAGGCGGAATCATGCATGCTGACTTTTACCTTCAAAACATATCACCCGTACATACATGAACTGTCTGAATCGAATAACATCATTAGCCCGCGTACGGGCCTCCCGCGTCCGGGGTCATCATCTCACGCCGGCCACTAGTGGTGCTGCCCGTGCCATATAGACACGGTGTTATTATCATCATGCATAAGCCGCCCACTACGCCCAGCGTAGTGCTGCTGCCCGGCCATATAGGCACGGTGTAATCATCCATAAGCCGCCCACTACGCCTAGCGTAATGGTGCTGCCCGGCCGTATAGGCGCGGTGTAATCATCACAACATAAGCATGCATAAGAGCCCAATCAAAAGCTATAACTCCATCGGAGTGTCGTAAGATCGGTAACCTCCGATTGTATTATGGAATAATCATGACCTAGGGATCATGCCTTTGAAAGAAAGGGACGAGCCTTAACATACCTTTTTATCGCCTTAGTGATTCAATGTTTAACCTTCCAAGCTCGTAAATCTACATATAAACCATTCATACTATTATTAGGCTCAATGTCAGACGCTCATCTTAAGCCTTCAATTTAATTCTGTTTATAATCTGCCGAAAATCGGGTAGCACCTCCCCTGTTTATATGCCTAGCCCGAAATCACAATCCAACAACCAACAACAACAACAAAAATACCAACATCAATAACATCATTTCCAACACCAATATGTACCATAAAACATCCCACACGATGTTATCCAAATTTCCACAACCAACCAACTCGCTATACAATTATTTGACGACTTTATCTCCGTAAATAAACCAAAATTAACATTAATAATAGGAGATTCATACCTTATTCTTGTTAAAACAGAGATATCTTCAATATCTACCTTGAATCCACCACAAAACCATACTAGAATGACATCCATGCGTTTATCCGAGCTTCGATTAATACTCCTCGTTTGAAAATTGCTCACTTTGTGATCCCCCCTCTCTCTCTCTTCAATTTTCTGGAAATTTCTGGGCAACTCTGGTGAAAAAAAAAGGGGGTCTTACCCTTTTTATAAGGGTCAAATTCGGGTCGGGTTCACTGTAGCACGCGTTTCTGCTCTGTCAGCTGAACTTGTAACGTCCATAATTCTCTCCTCCGATGTCCTATCGACGAGAGGTTTGTTGCGTTGGAAACTAGACTCGACGAACTTCATTTTAGGCTTTTTTTTCACCTTAAAACGCTTCATAGGCTAAGAGATATGCGTCCCCAATTTGGACCAAAATTCTCACATAAAACATTACCCATCCTTTCTCAAAAGTCGTACCACTCCATTTCTTCCACTCATTTCCTTATAAAACCTTCCAGTATACCTTATATACATCCTTCACTTATTAAATATACTTAATAATTCTTGCTCCTTATATTGCAAAGTGGCTTTACTTAACCCTAACTCAACGTACTTATGTTTCAATTTTGATAAGTGTTCTTCGAAGATATGGGGTGTAACAATGGGTCTTTACGTATGTGCATTGATTATTGTCAGTTGAAAAAGTTTATCCCTAATAATAAGTATCCACTTCCTAGATTTGATAACTTGTTCAATCAGCTTCAGGGTGCCCAATGGTATTCCAAGATTGAATTCAGATCAGGATACCATCAGTTAAAGGTTACAAAAGTAGATATTCCTAAAACTGCTTTCATGATGCATTACGGTCACTTTGAATTTCTCATTATGTCTTTTGGGCTGATGAGTGCGGCAGCAACTTTTATGGACCTCATGAACTGAGCTTTCATGCCCTGTCTTGATCTATTCCTTATTATATTCATTGATGACATTCACTTATACGAACCGTATAATATTATACGGACCGTATAAGGGTCCGTCTAAGTCCCGTAGGGCTGAGTATTTTCCATGTATAAATACATGTTCCCACTTCTAATTTTTCATTCTCCCAACTTCTCCACTTATCTGAAGACCTATAGAAGGTTCCACATATTTCACTAACATAAATTCAAGGCAAATCAAAGATCAACATCATTAATTCAAGGAAATCAAGTGCAAGGAAGCTCTCTAGGGTTGCTAGAAGTCAAGCATTTCTTTGGGAGTGGAGCTAGGGTTTTCTTCAAGTGAAGCATTTTCATCCAAAGTCCATTTCTACATAATTAAAGGTGAGTTTCACGATCATTTCATGTTATTAAGAATATTGAATGGTTGAAAGACGAGGATTATGGAAGAAAGTAGAATATGGAAGCTCAAATGTGAGAATAATGGTATTCTTGAATAGTAACTTGACTTGAACCATAGCTCTTGACATGTTATGAGTATAATTTTGTTATGAATGTTTTTAAGAATATTGGAGAAGCATTATATAAGGATGAATGCGGTGTTGTATTATGGCTATGGTTATGAATGACTTGGAGAGGAAACTTTGAGAATTGAATAATGACTAACTTAACGAAGTTTATTGATTATGATATTGTGGGTGTGTTGTTGATGTTTGGGAGTTTTTATATTGTATGGAGAAAGTTGCAGAAACAAAGGAGATGCTGCCCAATTTTCATTAGCTTCAGCTTAAGCTTAAGTATGTTTCCGGTTATCTAACCCTAGTACGAATTCTTTTGAATGTAGAATCGTGAACATTAAGGAGGCGTTTAATTGATAAAGTTAGAGAGAGACGTAGAGGTATGTGAGGCTAGTCCCTTCTTTTTTTCTAAGTCATGACTCCTATAATATGACTTCCTTTAACATTCCATGATTTTCTCATATTCCGGAAACTATGAGTCCATGATTATTAAGAGCCTCTCATGAAATAAAGATAAGAGATGCGTTGTGAATATAACGGTGATGATGATGAGCCTAAGCCTAGAGGTTCCAAAGCTAATGGTATGATATTCTTACGAAACTAACGATCCCTATATGACTCCTAGATATTATTCATTGTTGCTAGACTCACCTTATAATACTAGTTCCTTCAAGGTGAGACATGACGAGCATGACTACCCCATAATGGAATCAGGGGTTCTCGACCTAACGTCACCACGATAGAGTTGTAGTATTTAATTTATTTCTAATACATGCTTTATGATAAGTACATAACGATGAGATTACACCGTGTCTAGATGGACGGACATGACACGGCTAAGGCGGGCGGCTTATGACTACACCGTGCCTAGATGGTGGGGCATGAAACTGCGAAGGCGGTGGCTTATGATTACACCGTGCCTAGATGGCCAGGCATGACACCACTAAGGCGGGCAGCTTAAAATGACACCGTGCCTAGATGACCGGACATGACACCACTAGTGGGCGGCATGTGTTAGTTACCCGGACGCAAGCTAAAGATGATGGTATATTTGATATGCATACATGTGTTTTCCTTTGAAAGTTAAGTAGGTTATATATTCACCTCATGTTTCATTATTTCTTTATTATGCTATGACTATTCATGCCTTACATACTCCGTACATTTTTCGTACTGACATCCTTTTTTTTTTACGCTGTGTTCATGCCCACATGTAGACAGGGAGACGGTGCAGACCCATAGGAGCCTATCAGCGGATTCACAGGAGCACTCCACTACTTCGGAGTTGCTACATATGGTGATATTCCTTTGCGTATATATATATTTGGAGTATGACGTGGTCCTGTCCCGTCCTTATGTCACAGTACTTTAGTAGAGGCTCGTAGATACGGATGCGTGGGTAGTTGTTGTCTTATGGATACATCAGTGTATGTTTTTGTATATCATTTTTGCAGCCGTGAGGGCTTATGTATATTTATGTGTTGCCTTGTAGATGATATGTGTTCGGGATGAGTATGATGACTAGTGTAATGAGTGGTGCTCGGTAGTAAGGTCTGGGTACCCGTCATGGCCCCTAGTCGGTTCGTGACAAAAGTGGTATCAGAGCAGTTTCGTCCTAGGGTGTGTCTACGAGTCCTGTCCAGTAGAGTCTTGTTTATGGGTGTGAAGCGCGCCACACTTATAAACAAGAAGCTGCGGGGCATTTAGGAAAAACGACCATTCTTCTTCACGTTAGATCGTGCGATAGAGCTATGTTATAAGATTTCCTTCTCCCTAATTGTGCGTTATGATTTCAGCGATGCCGGTAAAGAGAAAAGCCACAGCCGCCCAGAAGGGGAAGGCTACGACAGAAAGGCGGATGGAAAGGGAGCCACCAACAAATATAGAAGAAGGTGAATCTCATAATGAGGCTTCATTCAATACCTCTCACATTCCGCCTATTCTACAAGAACAAGAGGGGGCTTCAGTTCCGGCTCCTATGCCTCCAATTCCTCCACCGGGTACTTTGGATCAATAGATGACCGAGGCCATTTAGCTATAGACCCAGTTGGTTGCCGCTCAGGCTCAACGGCAAAGTGCGGGTCCAGGTGATAGAGCCACTAGTGCAAGGGCCCGTGATTTCATGCTTCATTGCAAGAGGGGATGGATATTTCCCGTATTCAGGCCCATGCCTAGAACTTAGAATAGCAGAAACATCCACAAAGGGGTGAGCGCGATATTGATAGAGGGCAAAGTACGAGGGTTAGATCTGCTAGTGGTGAGTATAGAGCGGGTCGACAACAGTATTCTAGGCATTCGGGCTAGTCCGCGACTAGTGCACCTTCTCGGTTCGCGGGTAGGAGATTCGATCGCCCCATTTATTCTGGTTCGGCTCAGAGTTCGAGGATATCAGGTTCCTAGTTTAGAGGTGATCTTAATCAGAGGAGACCACCGGTTCCACTATGTAGCCAGTGCAGAAAGTTACATTCGGGCCGGTGTCGCCAAGGTTCAGATGTTTGTTATATTTGTGGACAGACTGGGCACGTGATGCGTGATTGTCCCTTGAGGCATGGTAGAGGTGGGGTAGCACCCAGCCCCGTATTTATGCTTTAGCCAGACATCAGGATCTTGAGTCCTCCCCGAATGTAGTTACAGGTATACTATCTATATTCTCTTATGACGTTTATGCATTGTTTGATCCGGGTTCTACGTTGTCTTATATTAGTCCTTTTATTGCTGGCCGCATTGGGTTGAAACTCGAACCAATTAAACCTTTTGAGGTATCTACTCCGGTTGGTGATCCCGTAATAGCTAGACGAGTATATAAGAATTGTGTGGTGGTGGTATGTAATCGTCAGACTATTGCTGATTTAATTGAGCTAGAAATGTTAGATTTTGATGTGATTATGGCCATGGATTGGTTGGCTTCTTGTTATGCCAGTGTGGATTGTAGAATAAAAATAGAAAGGTAATACAGTGTCTCCAGGAGGTAGGTTTATTTCCTACCTTAAGGCAAGGAAGATGATCGCGAAAGGCTATATTTATCATCTAGTTCGAGTTCATGATACTAAAGCAAAACCGCCTAGTTTTCAATCTGTCCCGGTAGTAAACGAATTTTTGTATGTATTTCCAGATGAACTTCCAGGTCTTCCTCCGGAAAGAGAGATTGATTTTGTTATTGATGTATATCCGGACACCAAGCCTATATCTATTGCGCCATACCGAATGGATCCTGCAGAGTTGAAAGAGCTGAAGGCGCAATTGAAAGATTTTCTTGAGAAAGGATTTATCAGGCCAGTTCATCACCGTGGGGAGCACCTGTCTTATTTGTAAGAAAGAACGATGGTTCCCTATGGATGTGCATTAACTATAGGTAGCTGAACAAGGTGATGATAAAGAATAAATATCTGCTTCGAGGAATCGATGATTTGTTTGACCAATTGCAGGGTGCCAAATGGTTTTCCAAAATTGATCTAAGATCGGGGTATCATCAAGTGAGAGTTAGAGAAGAAGATCTTCCCAAAATAGCTTTCAGAATGCGATATGGCCACTATGAATTTCGGGTGATGTCATTTGGGTTGACTAATGCTCCGGTGGTGTTTATGAATCTGATGAATAATGTATTCAGGCCCTTTCTAGACCTATTTGTGATCGTGTTCATCGATGACATCTTAGTATGTTCTCGGTCAGAAATGGAGCATGCAGATCACTTGCGTGTTGTCCTTGGAATTCTTCGAACTCGAGAATTGTATGAAAAGTTTTCAAAATGCAAGTTTTGGCTGAATTCTGTGACTTTTCTGGGCCATATTATCTCACCTGATGGCATTCGAGTAGATGTTCAAAAGATTAAGGCTGTGAAGACTTGGCCAAGGCCTACAACGCCTATAATGCCTACAGAAGCCCGTAGCTTTCTAGGATTGGCAGGTTACAATAGAAGATTTGTGGAACAGTTTTCCTCTATTTCAACACCATTGACGAAGTTAACTCAGAAATCAGCAAAATTCCAGGGGACCGATGCTTGTGAATGCAGTTTCCAGGAATGGAAGGATAGATTAACTTCAGCCCCGGTCCTGACACTCCTAGAAGGGCCAGATAGCTATGTTGTGTATTGTGATGCCTCTAGTATTGGATTAGGCTATGTGCTGATGCAACACAGTAAATTCATTGCCTATGCTTCCCGGCAGTTGCAGAAACATGAGAAGAATTATCTAACTCATGACCTCGAATTGGCTGCGGTTATTCATGCGCTAAAAATGTGGACATTACTTATATGGTGTACAGGTTGATATTTATATAGACCACAAGAGTCTCCAATATATTTTCAAGCAGAAGGAATTAAATCTACGACAGAGGCGATGGTTAGAATTATTAAAGGATTATGATGTGATTATTTTATACCACCCCGGAAAGGCAAATGTAGTAGCTGATGCACTTAGCCGCAAATCAATGGGTAGTATGTGTGAGGTTTCTCTGGAAAAGAAAGAATTAATCAGTGAGCTTCACCAGCTAGCCAGTCTCGGAGTTCGTCTAATTGATTCAAGCAATGCAGGAATTGGTATTCGCAACCCAGCAGTTTCATCCTTAGATATGGAGGTGAGAGAGCGCCAATACGAAGACCCTCAGTTGAGTTACTATAGGGATACATTTTTGGAGAAAGAAAAGTCGCCATTTGAAGTTTCTGCAGATGGAGTTCTTAGGTACCGACACAGGCTAAGTGTTCCAAAAGTTGCAAGACTACATCGTCGGATTCTAGAAGAAGCTCATTACTTTCGGTATTCTATTCACCCAGGAGTGACAAAGATGTATCATGATCTCAAGTTAATGTACTGGTGGGATGGAATGAAGAAAGACAAAGCATAATTTGTAGCTCAATGTCCAAATTACCAACAAGTGAAAATTAAGCATCAAAAGCCAGGAGGATTGTTACAAGCCATGGAAATTCCATCCTGGAATGGGAAGTGATCAACATGGATTTCATTGTAGGGCTACCTCGATCCCGATGCAAATATGACTCCATATAGGTGATTGTGGACAGACTCACGAAATCAGCTCATTTTATTCCAGTCAAAAGCACATATTCGGCAAAAGATTATGCAAGGTTGTATCTTAAAGAGATTTTGCGACTTCATGGTGTCCCGATAACTATTATCACAAATAGAAGAGCACAATTTACAGATAAATTCTGGAAGTCTTTCCAAGAAAGTTTGGGTACTCAGGTAAGAATTAGCACAGCGTTCCACCCACAAACTGATGGACAAGCCGAATGCACTATTCAGACTTTCGAAGATATGTTTCGGGCATGTGTGCTAGATTTCGGTGGGAATTGGGCTGACCACTTACCTCTTATTGAGTTTGCATACAACAACAGTTATCATTCCAGTTTTTAGATGGACCGGTATGAAGCTCTATATAGAAGAAAGTGTAGATCCCCAATTAGGTGGTTTGAAGTAGGAGAGATGCAACTAATAGGTCCAGAGTTGATTCAACAAGCGGTGTAAAATATCAAGGTTATCCGAGATCGATTATTGACAGCCCCAAAGTCGCCACAAATCTTATATGGATAATCATCGGCTAGACTTAGAATTCCAAGTTGGTGATTGGGTATTCTTAAAGATATCACCGATGAAGGGCGTGATGAGATTTGGCAAGAAGGGAAAATTAAGTCCTCGATACATTGGGGCTTATAAGATTGTCCGCAAGATAGACCAAGTAACTTATGAACTGGACTTACCTCCAGAACTTGAATCAGTCTATCCAATTTTCCATGTATCAATGCTCCGTAAGTGTGTCGAAGATCCTACTAGAATCGTGCCTGTAGATGATGTTCAAGTCACGGAAAGGTTATCTTATGAAGAGGTACCCATTACCATACTGGATAGGCAAGTGCGGAGACTCAGAAACAAAGAAGTAGCTTCAGTCAAGGTCTTATGGAGGAGCAATAACCGAGAAGAAATGACTTGAGAAGTGGAAGAAAACATGAAGTCCAAGTACCCGCAATTTTTTCCACCCCCGGAAGAGATTCAAGATGAGACGTCGGTATTATGATGTATGTGATGCTTTCGTTTAATGTTTTTGGTCGTGTGTGGTCATATTTTCTTGCTATTTTATTTTAGCCATGTAAGGCAATGATATTGTGGGTTATTGTTATAGGATGGTAGCGCCATGTTACAGGGGAAACTCAGGCGAAATATTTGTAGAATTCCCGAGAACTTAACATTCAAGGACGACTGTTTTTAAAAGGGGGATGCGTGTTACATCTCGAAAAAACATTCATGTTGTCGTGTGGTAGATAGATTGGCGCAGGGTGAGATGTATGCAATGTCCCTACAAGTAAGGAGTGATAATTAACGATTCTAATTAAGATTCCAAAGACATTTGAGGCAAGAGAAGAAAGTTCGTTGAAGAAGGTAAAGTATAAGTTCTGTTTTGAAAAGGGTTTGCAAGTACCAAGCTAATGTTGATTTAATAATGTCTTGAGGAAACGCTATAACGCTCTTTATATTGTTAATGAAGTGTTAAACAAGTGCCAAGACGGTTCCTTAAGGATTGGATATCAAACGAAACGACGAGATTAACTTCCGAAAAGTGGAGTTATACGACCACTTATACGATCCTTATAACTTTATATGGTCCGTATAACCTTACAGAAAAAGGGATTTCCCTAATGGTGAAATACGGCAACTTATACAGATCGTATAAGTGGTCGTATAACTCCACTTTTTTGAAGTTAATCTGGTCGTTTCATTTGATCTCCAATCCTTAAGGAACCTTCTTAGAAATTTTTAACACTTCATTAACAATCTAAAGAGCGTTATAGCTTTTTCTCAAGACATTATTAAATCAACATTAGCTCGATACTTGCTAACCCTTTTCAAAACACAACTTATACTTTACCTTCTTCAACGAACTTTCTTCTCTTGCCTCAAATGTCTTTGGAATCTTAATTAAAATCATTAATTACCACTCCTTACTTGTAGGGATATCGCATACATCTCACCCTGCGTCAGTCTATTTACCACACGACGACATGAAATTTTTCTGAGATGTAACAATTTTGGTTTACTTTGGTAGTGAGACTAACTATGTTGAACACCTCAGAATTGTGTACAAACTCTTCAGGATAGCAAGTTGTACGCGAAATTTTTGAAGTGTGAACTTTGGCTCAGATCAGTAACGTTTCTAGGCCATGTGATTTCTGGCGAAGGTATTTAGGTTGATTTTCAGAATTTGATGCCGTGAAAAATTGGCCAAGACCTACTTCAGCAACAAATATAGGAGGTTTTTCTGGTCTGGCCGATTACTACAGACAATTTGTGGAAGGCTTTTCCTCTATCTCAGCTATATTGACTAAATTGACATAAAATAAAAAGCAAACTATCAGTGGTCAATTGCTTGTGAGAAAAGTTTTAAGGAGTTAAAAATGAAGTTGACTTTTGCCCCAGTTTTATCGTTACCAAAGGTAACCAATGGGTTCATAGTATATTGTGATGCTTCAGGAGTTAATATTGGGTGTGTTTTGATGCAGCATGGTTAGGTAGTAGCTTATGCATCCAGACAACTTAAAGTTCATGGAAAAAATATATCCAACTCATGACTTAGAGATGGCAGCTGTGGTGTTAGTGTTCAAAATATGGCGTCACTATTTGTATGGAGTGCCTGTGGATATTTTCACCAATCACAAGAGCCTTCAGTATATTTTCAAGAGGAGAGAGTTGAAACTCAGAAGATGGTTTGCATTACTAAAAGATTATGATGTGGATATTATCTACCGCCTATGAAAGGGGAATGATGTAGCTGATGCTCTTAGTCAGCGATGCATGGGAATTTTAGCTCATGTTGAGGAAGACAGGAGAACTATGGTGAAATAAGTTCATTATTTAGAAAACCTAGGAGTTCGAGTTTTGGACTCCAAAGATGGTGGTATAGTTGTTCAGAATAGAGCTGAATCCTCCTTAGTAGCTGAATTAAAGGGGAAACAATTTATTGGTCCTTATCTATTGCAGTTGAAGGAAGGGATGCACAAGCGTAAGACTATGGCTTTTGAAAAAGGGGGAGCTATCTCTCTTTTCTCTGGCTGAACATCGCATAAACTCCCCATTGATCTACGACTAAGAGCATCAGCCCCCACATTTGCCTTCTCGGGATGATATAGGATGTTAACATCATAGTATTTCAACAATTCCAACCACCGCCGTTGCCTTAAATTCAATTCTTTCTGCTTGATGATATACGGAAGGCTCTTATGATCTGTATAAATATCAACGTGGACGACATACAAATAATGTCTCCACATCTTCAATGCATGAATCACTGCAGCCAATTCAAGATCATGGGTCGGATAATTTTTCTCATGTTTCCGTAACTGCCTTGAAGCATACGCAATCACCTTACAATGTTGCATCAAAACACAACCCAACCCAACGCCTGAAGCATCACAATAGACAACATAACCTTCTGATCCCTCTAGAAGTGTCAGGACTGGGGCAGAAGTTAATCTATCCTCTAGCTCTTGGAAACTATGTTCACAAACATTTGTCCATTAAAATTTAGCTAATTTCTGGGTTAACTTCGTGAGCGGTGCAGAAATAGAAAAAAAGCCTTCTACAAACCTCCTGTAATAACCTGCTAAGCCCAGAAAACTACGAACTTCCGTAGGGGTTGTGGTCCTTGGCCAAGTCTTCACGGCGTCAATCTTTTAGGTATCTACCCGAATACCATCGCTGAAATAATATGCCCCCAAAAGGTCACTGAGTTCAACCAAAACGCACACTTGGAAAATTTGGCAAATAACTCTCGAGTTTGAAGAACTCTAAGAACAGTACGCAAATAATTTGCATGTTCTGCCTCGGACATAGAATATACCAGGATATTGTCGATAAACACAATCACAAATAAATCTAGGAAGGGCCCGAACACATTGTACATCAAATCCATGAATGTTGTCAGGGCATTAGTTAGCCCAAACGACATTACCCGAAACTCAAAATTGCCGTATCTAGTTCTAAAGGCTGTCTTAGGAATATCTTTCTCCCTAACTCATACCTGATGATACCCGGATCTCAAATCTATCTTTGAAAACCATCTGGCGCCTTCTAATTGATCAAATAAGTCATCAATCCATGGGATCGGATATTTATTCTTGATCGTCACTTTATTCAGTTGCCGATAATCAATGCACATTCGCAAGGAGCCATCTTTCTTTCGCACGAACAACACGGGAGCTCCCCACGGGGAAGAACTAGGCCTACTAAAACCTTTCTCAAGCAAGTCCTTCAGTAATCTACGAAATGACACTTCCGTAAGGTAAAAAAAACTTTTCAACAAAACTCTTTCGTCAAATCAGAGACTTCTCCCTTATCGTTAATTCAAAGAAAACCTTTAGTCATAATAAAATCTTTAAAAAAAATAAATTATAAAAACACATCGACCTATATGGTCGCTTTACACAACTGTCGACATCTCGACACACTATCCACAGGACACTGTCTGCAAAAGTCTCTAACATACACAAGATACCATAACATAAGTACTCTGACTCGGCAACACTCGGAACTGAGATAGAGCTCACCAATCCAGCTGATAGCCTGGGAACATCCTATATCCAATGTCTTTTACTCATCTGTATATACATGTGTGGCATGAAATGCAGCGTCCACAAGAAGGGACGTCAGTACAAACAGTGTACTGAGTATGTAAGGCATGAATAACATCATAATAAAAAATATAGAACATAACAGGGGATAAAGATGACCTGTACATTTGATTGCCTCTTAAGGCGGATACCATACATGCAACTTCAACCTTTTTAAGTCAATATGTACATAAAATCGTGGAAGACATCTGAGACATTTCAATGAATGTGCAAAGATAAATAAATCATTATGGCTATATCGACAAAACACATATATCTATAGAAATTCCACAACATAGGCCACATCGTTAGTCCTAAAAACATCACAACATAGGCCACATCGTTAGTCCTAAAAACATCACAACATAGGCCACATCGTCACCCTTGTCAACTGTGCCTTATATATATAAACATCACATCATTGGCCACAACGTCACCCCCTGTCAACTGTGCCTTATAGATATAAACATCACATCATAGGCCACAACGTCACCCCTGTCAACTATGCCTTATATATATAAACATCACATCATAGGCTAGCATCTTGCCCGACCATTAAGGCACGATAATATATACCGCATCTTGCCCGACCATTAAGGCACGATAATATATAGGCGCGGTATTATCTTGTCCGGACATGTTGGCGCGATTTTATCTTGCTCGGCCATGTTGGCGCGGTGTTATCTTGCCCGGCCATGTAGGTGCGGTATTATCCCCAGCTGATCAGTGGGATGCAATGCTTACATACATATATAAACATAAAAATACATAAATGAAATCAACATCATCATTAGCATTTCCATTATCATCATATCATTCCTTGAAGGATCAACCATCGTAAGATGAAATCGACAATGTCACGGGAGTCTGGAGAATCATGAACTTAGGTAGCACTAAAAATAGAATCATTATCTTCGCTATATCTCACCTCGAAGGAATGAATGACATGTGGTGACACCATCAACAATAAGTAAGATCAAGGATTCATGGAATGGCTCAATAATCTCATAATGCTCTCAAATGATAGCTTCGGAGTTTCTAGAAGAGAATCATCATCATGGTCACAATCATCATAGAACATTTTACATTTAATATCATAAGAAGCTTTAAGAGTCATGAACTTCTAACTTTGAAAACAAGGAGGTTATGGAAACATTTATGGAATCAAAACATAGGAATCATGCCTTTGAAAGAAAGGTACGAGCCTTAACATACCTAATTGATCTCCTACGAATTAACGCTTATGCTCCCGAACTTGAAAATCTACACTCAAGAGAAATTATACTACTGTTAGACTTATCGTCATATGCCTATCACAAGTCCTTAAACCAAACTCCTTTAGAATCTGCCAAAATTCGAACATCTCCCCTGTTTATATGCCTAGCATGAAATCACAATCCAACAACCAAAAACAATAACAACAATGCCAACATCAACAACAATATGATCAATACCAATTTATTCCATAGAACATCCCACACGAGGTTTTTCAACATGCAACAACAATATACATTTTCTTTCTTCCCAATTGAGGAGCATAATCTCATCAACACACCAACAACATTAGATACCATCTCTATACATGTAAATCATCCCAGCCACACGGCCGCAACATGCTCAAAACAGTCCATAAACACAACAACTACAACACGACACTTTATGACATTTCCTCCATAACTATTCTCACTTTTAAGACTTGCTAAACCTTCAAATCAACTCAACATAAGAGACGGGATGAATAACTTACCTTATACTTGAAGAAATTCAGCCACACCAACTTCCTTCAAGACCAAACGTGCCACAACATCAAGTAGAAGCAAGAACAATCACCTTTCATGGACTAATTTGGTGTAATCTTGTGAAATTCTTGATTTAATGGGCTATAAATGTTTGGGGGTAGTGTTGAGAAGTTTCTAGGACTATTGAGAATGTAAAAATTCTGAAAAAAAGGAGTTAATGGGGTATTTATACCCCTCCTAAGTCAGTTCCACCGTCCTTCTACAGTGGGACCCACGAAAGCCATTTGGCAGCTTGGAGTCTTTATCATAAAATGGCTATAATTTTTTATCCCGATATTTTATGAGGGCCCACAACCTATGGTTGGAAAGCTCTTTCAATTATCTAAAACTTTTATTTTTTGTGTGTTCCAAAATTCCAAACTTATAATAGCGTTTTGGCCCTTCCAAGTCAAATTATCCGAAAACGTTTCCTTAAATCTTCCTTTTGGAGGGCTTATGCCCATATTTGGCTTAAGGGTCCTTCTTAAGATTTACTCAACTTCCCATGTACTACTCATATCACTTTTCATATGTCCTTTATAAAACCACTACATGTGAGCCCCACCTTAACTTACGGTTACGAGGGCTATTCATCAAGTAACGTGTTAACTGATTTACTCCATACGGCCTCTAAATGTCATATATATATTTATATATATTCTTATACTCGGATCATATAATCTTCATCCTCGATCTTTGTACAAGTTTGCTCTCCCTTGAGCTCATACTAAGCCGTCTATTGTCTTGGTAACATGAATTTTTTGGGGGTGTAACATCCTTCCCCCCTTAGAAATATTCGTCCTCGAATGTTTAAACTATTCTTGTACTCTGTCCCTGATCCCATTCTCTGGTACATCCCCTTATCGAATCACTCTTCCCATTAACATATCACATTTAATCGTACCATGGCCATAACAGGTCTCCATTGGTTATTTACTCGCTCTTTTTTATGCTTACTTCTATCCTTCCCAAAATCTTGTCGTCCATTCCCCGATTTTTAACCTATTTAGATCTGCTCATACCCTTTATAGCCTTCTACTGAATTTTCTAATATCATAGGTTTACAAACCTTTCTCTACTATCGTAGCTAATCTCTTTGCTCTTGAAACTCAAAAGTCGGAAAACATGCTTCTGAAGAAATCACTAACATACCTGGATACCGAACCACGGCGCTTCTGGCCTCTTAATTGAGGTCTGAACCAATTCTGACCTCATGTACTCCAATAACTCATATCTTCCTCATTTTTACCTTACTGACCTTTAAATCTCATAACATGCCTCTTGATACTCTTGCAACCCTCGCTCTGCAATTGTGTTAATTCTCTAACTAGTCGTAGCTCTGCTCAACGTAATCATCTCTGCATCAATGGAAAACATAAGTTATGACTATACTTCGTTTTACCAACAACTCCCGATCTGTAGGAACTAAGTAACCCCAATTCACTAATGTAACTTATACAAAATCATCTTAATATCTCCATTATCCTAAAGTATAACAGGAACAACCCTTATATTTATGACATTCTTTGACTCAACCTTAACATGTAATCAATTCCATAATCCTTTCTATAAATCATTTCTTTTGAGTTAGTCGTGAAAACCTTCTCTTTATATTAAGCCACAGCATACTTTATTTATCAACTTTCCCTGAATCCCCTAATAGACCTTGTTCTTACAAACCCTCGAATGTAACCCATTTTAATCCTTCGGACTACTAATCATCTTCTTCATAAACCATTCTTCATGCACACCAAGACTATCTTAAAACTCCCCTGCATTTGCTTCTATTTTCTTGTCATATCCTTCCCATTTTGTGGACATTAAGTTCCCCACTGGAATATCGTTCAATTTATTTTCTTCCCCATGAATTATTTTCAGCCCAGTCTCAAAAGATACTCTTTAGTTACTCTATTCATTTGTTGACTTGCCTTCAGATTTTGTTAATCTTATTCCCACAATAATTATTACTTCGAACTATCTCTATAATCCATTCAATATACAACATCTACCACATATTATTTCAGTCCTTGTGCTCGTACCCAAGCTTATTCGCTTCCCCCTTAAAGGTTTTACCTTATGGTGTTGTTGTCACGACCCGACTAGGGGGCCGCGACGAGCACCCGGTGCTAGCCCACCCAGGCACCCTCTTAGCTTACTCTTATACTTACATTTAGGTGAGCCACATAATTACATACATTTCTATTCATTCGTCAAGCTAGTCCCATTGGACGACATTGCCATAATATCATAATTGGCATTTATGCCGCATCAGTGTACATGGGCCCACATGGCCGACAAAATAATATACGAAAATATAGGCCAACAAGGCCAGACATATCTAAACATATACACGTGACTACGAGCCTCTAAGAATAGTATGACACATCACATGAGCGGGACAGGACCCTGCTATGCCCGTAATTTTGTACACAAAAGAATCAGTACCCAAAAGATATGGCTCCGAAGGAAATGGAGCTCTCTATGCAAACTCAGAATAAGCAGCTACTGATCATGTCTGTCTCCCTGTGCACCTGCGGGCATGACGCAGCGTCCACAAACAAAAAGACGTCAGTACGAAGAATGTACTGATTATGTAAAGCATGATCAACATCGATAGATAGACATAATGAATCAACATATAATAAAAAACATAGGCGGGGAGACAATAACATCATGGTCATAGCACTTACCTGCCTTTCGTAGGACTTTCCATTTTTTTCATACATATTTGTGCACCTACGTCATCATCCGTATTCCGTAATAGTGCTCGTACCATACTTGTACCCATATTCGTATACATGTCCTTATTCGTATTCTTATATATAGTCTTATCACATTCATATTCATATTATATATTTAGTCATTTCATATACATAATATTTACATAGCATACCCGACATTATAGGATCGGTGTTTCATACATACTTGGCCAACCAAGGCTCAAGATCATACATACCTGGCCCTACCAAGGCATCAGGGTTATCCGTACAATCTGCAGAGGTGTACGCGCGTTACGTAATCGTATACATACTTTATACATAATCATATACATATATCTACTCTGCACGGCACAATAGGCTCGGGGTTTTATTATAGCCCTTCATAGGCACACATACATATAATAGCCCATAGGCGCCTTTAGCATCATTATTATTATTATCATCATTATCGTTACTTCTATATCATATTCTTACTCGTCATATGAGGTGCGTAATGCATTCGTAGTACGGGTCAAGGAGCGTGAGCTTACGAGCTCGGAATATCAATCATTGGAGACAACATACTCATATAGAGGATTTAAGAGTTTGGCCAAGGAACCATGCCTTATGAAAGAAGGGTTAGCCTCACATACCTTTTCATCGAACTAGTTTACACTTGCACGTTTCCTTCCAATGCTAGCGTTTATACCTTCATTAATATCATAACAATGGTCATTAGTCATTCACATTATCCACATTATCTAGATTCCTCACTTTGCCCCTAATTCACCCATAATCATGGTCATAGCACCCAACTTCGTCCATTCGTCTAAAGTGTCTAATTCATGACCTTAGTACCATTTATAATACATTCATATCGTAACACAACAACATTCATAATTCAATTCAAACTATTCCTCAAAATGTCACTATTCACCATTCATGACCTAGTTGACCATATTTTCTATAATCCATGTATTTTAATTCTCCAATACCGTAAACATCTTGTAAAAATCATGAATCTTACCTTAGAAGTTGTAGGAACAAGCTTTGGTTGATAATACCCCTCCTTGAGCAAAACCCTAGTTTTTCTCCATTTGGATTTCTTGACTTGGATGATCCTTGATGATTCCCTTATCGTTGATTCACTTGTCTTAATGTTATTGATGGCTTATAATCCTTGAAAACTCATGTAATAAATGTAGAGAGAAGTTTTAGAGAGAAGTGGTGTAATGTTGTAATGAAATAAAACAAGTGTTGGTCCCTTTATTTAATGACTTGTGAAATCTGTGCTGAGATGAACAGTGGTCGTCCATCGTGGTTTACGGCCCGTATTCCACTATACGGCTCGTCCTCCATGGGCGTATTCAACCATTTCCAGAACCAGAAGCTGGGCTGCTTTCATGGTGGTTTACGACCATGGTTTACGGGCCGTAAATCACTTTACGGTCCGTCCACCAGGTCGTATTTAACCATTTCCTCGGCTGGCAGAAAGTTGAAGCCTTGCATGGCAGTTTACGACTGCCAGTTTACGGACCGTATATCGATTTACGGTCCGTATTATGGACTTTACGACCACTGGGCAATTGCAATCCTGCAACTTTCCATATTTCTTAGACTTCTCATTTGAATCACCCACGTCCATGCACATGCATCACTCACCTTATACCTCATCTTAACTTGGCCAACTCTCTCATCTCACATCGGATACCTTCGAAATCTCGCCTAAGGTCATCAAACGTTGTTTGTTGCTCATGGACACCATGCACTCATATTCATCACTAGTTCATTCTCTTGCGTACCAACGGAAAATTTTCCGAGGTGTAACATTCTTCCCCCCTTAAGAACATTCATCCTCGAATGTTAAAGTCTTCGGGGATTCTATAAAAATTTCGCTGGAGTTTCCCCTACATTATGGCACTGGCATCCTGCCACAACAGCCCATAATATCGATACCACACAGGGCCACTACATAATAACATAAAAATTTGGTCACACACAACCCAAAAAGCATAAAAGGAATATATACATACCTTATGATCTTGACGTCTCATCTTGGACTTCTTCCAAGGGCTGAAATAAATATGGGTATTTGGACCGCATACTCTCTTCTGCTTCCCACGTCATTTCCTCTCGTTTACTGTTTCTCCATAGAACTTTAACTGAGGCTACTTTTTTGTTTCTAAGCCTCCGTACTTGCCTATCTAATATGGCAATGGGTACCTCATCGTAAGTCAATTTCTCTGTCACTTGCACATCATTTGCTGGGACGATCCTAGTAGGATCTCCAATACATTTTCGAAGCATCGAGATGTGGAATACTGGATGGACTGACTCCAACTCGGGAGGTAGATCTAACTCATAGGCCACTTTTCCTATCTTCCGTACAATTTCATATGGCCCAATATACCGAGGGCTGAGTTTCCCCTTTTTGCCAAATCTCATAACGGCTTTCATTGGCGACACTTTCAAGAATACCCAATCTTTCACTTCGAACTCTAAGTCTCTTCGACGATTATCCGCATAGGACTTTTGACGACTTTGAGCCGCTATCAACCGATCTTGTATGAGCTTAACTTTCTCTATTGCTTGCTGGACCAAGTCTGGCCCTATCAACTTAGTTTCTCCGGTTTCAAACCACCAAATTGGGGATCTACACTTTCGCCCATATAGAGCTTCATACGGTGCCATTTGAATGCTAGAATGGTAACTATTATTGCAAGAAAATTCAATGAGTGGAAAATGATCATCCCAATTTCCTCCAAAATCTAACATACATGCTCGCAACATATCTTCAAGAGTCTGAATAGTACGTTCAGCTTGCCCATCGGTCTGGGGGTGAAATGCCATGCTAAGGCGCACTTGGGTCCCTAAACCCTCTTGGAAAGACCTCCAAAACTTGGCTGTAAACTGAGTTCCCCTATCGGAGATAATAGATACCGGAACGCCATGGAGTCTTACTATCTCTTTAAGATAAAGCTTGGCATAATCTTCTGCCATATAGGTCGTTCTGACCGGTAAGAAATGCGCTGACTTTGTGAGTCTATCCACGATCACCCATATAGAATCATATTTACGTCGAGAATGGGGTAACCCTGTGATGAAGTCCATATTAATCACTTCCCACTTCCACGTCGGGATTTCTATAGCTTGCAACAATCCACCCGGCTTTTGGTGCTCGATTTTCACCTGTTGACAATTAGGACATTGAGCCACGAATTCCGCTATATCTTTCTTCATACCATCCAACCAATATACGGACTTAAGATCATGACACATTTTCGTCGCTCCAGGGTGAATGGAGTAACGGGAACAATGAGCTTCTCTCAAAATTTGGTGGCGTAGACCTGCCACATCGGGAACACATAACCTGCCTTGACATCGGAGAACTCCGCCTTCCGAAATATCAAATGATGACTCCTCCTTCTGAGGGAGTGTATCTCTGTACTGCATTAGCATGGGATCCTCATATTGTCGCTCTTTTACTTCCGCTACTAGCGATGAAACTGCTGAATTCTGAATAGTAGCTCCGCTGCTACCTGAGTCCACTACTCGGACTCCTAGGCTCGCTAACTGTTGAAGCTCACGGGCCTTCTCTTTCCTTTCGGGTCGTACATCACTTATACTTCCCATGGATCTGCGGCTAAGAGCGTCAGCCACAACGTTAGCCTTTCCGGGGTGATACAAGATATCAACATCGTAATCCTTTAGCAACTCCAACCATCGTCGTTGTCGCAAATTCAACTCTTTCTGTTTGAAGATATACTGAAGGCTCTTATGATCAGTATAAACATCCACATGGACACCATATAAATAATGTCGCCATATCTTTAATGCATGGACCACTGCGGCTAATTCTAAATCGTGGGTTGGATAGTTCTGTTCATGCTTCCGTAATTGTCTAGAGGCATACGCAATCACCTTACCATTTTGCATTAATACACAGCCTAGCCTGACGCATGAAGTATCACAATAAATAACATATCCTTCCAATCCCTCTGGAAGTGTCAAGACTGGGGCTGAAGTCAATCGGTCTTTCAACTCTTGGAAGCTACGCTCGCAAGCATCTGTCCATTGAAACTTAGCTGACTTCTGAGTCAACCTGGTGAGTGGCGCAGAAATAGAAGCAAAACCCTCAACAAATCTTCTGTAATAGCTTGCTAAGCCCAGAAAGCTACGAACCTCGGTAGGAGTTGTGGGTCTTGGCCAAGTCTTCACGGCCTCAATCTTTTGACTATCCACTCGAATACCATCGGCTGCAACGATATGGCCTAGAAATGATACCGAGTTCAGCCAAAACTCACACTTGGAGAATTTTCCAAACAACTCTCAAGCTCGAAGAACTCCAAGGACAATACGGAAATGGTCCGCATGTTCCGCCTTGGATCTAGAATACACCAAGATATCGTCAATAAATACAATCACAATTAGATCCAGGAAGGGCCTGAACACATTATTCATCAAATCCATAAACACTCATGGCGCATTAGTTAGCCCAAATGACATCACCCGGAATTCAAAATGACCATACCTCGTTCTGAAAGCTGTCTTAGGGATATCTTTCTCCCTAACTCTCACTTGATGATACCCAGACCTCAAATCAATCTTGGAAAACCATTTGGCACCTTGCAATTGATCAAATAAGTCATCGGTCCTCGGGAGAGGATACTTGTTCTTAATCGTCACTTTATTCAATTGCCGATAATCGATGCACATTCTTAAGGAGCCATCTTTCTTTCGGATAAACAGTACGGGCGCTCCCCACGGGGACGAACTAGGCCTAATGAAGCCTTTTTCAAGCAAGTCTTTCAATTGCTCCTTCAACTCTTTCAACTCTGCGGGTGCCATTCTATAGAGAGGAATAGATATGGGTTTAGTGTCTGGCAACACATCAATCGCAAAATCGATCTCTCACTCAGGAGGAAGGCCTGGAAGCTCTTCCGGGAACACATCCGGAAATTCGTTCACTACCGGAACTGACTGAAGAGTCGGCGACCCAGCTTCTACATCTTGAACTCGCACTAGGTGATAAATGCACCCTTTCGTGATCATATTCCTTGCCTTTGGATAGGAAATAAACCTACCTTTTGGTGATGCCGTATTTCCTTTCCATTCTAAGACTGGTTCTCCCGGAAATTGGAAATGAACCATCTTCATTCTACAATCAACATTGGCATAACAAGAAGCCAACCAATCCATGCCCATAATGACATCAAAATCTACCATCTCTAGATCATGCAAATCAATCATGGTACGATGATCACAAATCACAATCACACAATTCCTATATACTCGGCTAGCTACTACCGATTCACCCACAGGTGTAGACACATCAAAAGGTTTGATAGACTCCGGCTCAATTATAAATCGACCCGCAATATATGGAGTAACATATGATAATGTGGAGCCCGGATCAATCAAATCATATACATCATGAGAGAATACCGATAATATACCTGTGACCACATTAGGAGAAGACTCAAGATCTTGGCGTTCAGCCTAAGCATAAATACGGTGCTGAGAACCGCTAGTACTGGGAGCTCTGCCTCTACCTCTACCATGGCCGACTGGCGCATGTGAACTTGGCCCCGTAGGGCGTACAGATGCCGAAGATCCGGCTACCGACCCTGATGGCTGGGTCCTACCTCTACCATGCACTAAGGGGAAATCACGCATAATATGGCCCGGTCGACCACATGAATAGCAAACATCTGAACCCAATCGGCACTGACCCCAATGCGACTTCCCACACTGGGAACATCGTGGCACAGGCGGCCTTGACTGGCCTGAATCACCTCTAAACTGGGACCCCGAATAACTCTGACTCGGCCCGGGATGAGTAGATCTATCAAGGCTCTGGCTTGAAAATCGTGGAGGTGCACTGGTCATAGAATAGCCCGAATGTCTAGGGAACTGTTGCCTGTGTCCGCCTCTGGACTCACTTATTGGGCCCGAAGGTCTGGCCCTCTTGCTATGTCCCCTATCCTGTTCACGTTCACTTCTCCGCTGCTGTAGGCTTTCCTCTATGTTCTGAGCATGTGCCTGAATGAGTGTAATATCCATACCATCCTGAAGGGACGCAGTCAAGCAATTATCCATCAGATGGGGCCCTAGGCCCTTTACAAATCGGTGTACCCTGTCGCCCATTTCCGCTACCATGGCCGAAGCATACCTGGCCAAGGAGTTAAAACGGAGGCTATACTCTAGGGCACTCATACTGCCTTGCCTCAAATTTAAGAATTTATCGGCCCTAGCTCGCCGAACTTCTGGGGCATATAATGACGGAGAAAAGCATCAACAAAGTCTTTCCATACCGGGGGAGGTGCATTGGCCCCCCGTGAAGCCATCCACACCGTATACCACTGGATCGATACATCTCTCAATCTATATGACGCTAGCTCTACCGACTCGGTGTCTGAAGCATGTATCAACCGGAGCGTCCTTAGCATACCATCAATAAAGTCCTGGGGATCCTCCTCCAGTTTTGACCCAAAGAATTCCGGAGGGTTCAAAGTAATGAAATCACGGGCTCTTGCACTAACAGCCCTATCACCATACCCTGAACTGTGTCTCTGAGCCTGGGCCACAACCAATTGATTCAATAAAGTAATGGCCTCTTTTACATCTTGGCCCGAAGCATTTGGTGGAGGAGCTGGAGGTGCTGGAGCTGGGGATGAGGCTCCCTCAAGCTCCTCAGAGACGGGCACTGTCTGGGAGGACTGAGATTGAGCCGCACCCTGGGACTCACTTTCCTCTACTACCGGTGGCGGTGCTTTCTTAGCCCGCTTCTCTGCCACCGTCTTGCCCTTTTGGGCTGTCGTAGCCTTTCCCTTTTTAGGCATCTCTGAAATACACGATTTAGGAACTAGAATTTCTTACATCATAGCTCTACCGCACGATTCTTATGAAGAAAGAAGGTCATTTATTCCTAAAAATGTCCGCAACTTCTTGTTCATAAGTGTGGCGCGCAACACACCCATAACCAAGACTCTACTAGACATGGCTCGTAGACACATCCTAGGACTGAACTGCTCCGATACCACTTTTGTCACGACCCTACTAGGGGGCCGCGACGAGCACCCGGTGCTAGCCCACCCAGGCACCCTCTTAGCTTACTCTTATACTTACATTTAGGTGAGCCACACAATTAGACATACATTTCTATTCATTCGTCAAGCTAATCCCATTGGACGACATTACCATAATATCATAATTGGCATTTATGCCGCATCAGTGTACATGGGCCCATATGGCCGACAAAATAATATACAAAAATATAAGCCAACAAGGCCAGACATATCTAAACATATACACGTGACTACGAGCCTCTAAGAATAGTATGACACATCACATGAGCGGGAGAGGACCCCGCTATGCCTGTAATTTTGTACATAAAAGAATCAGTACCCAAAAGATATGGCTCCGAAAGAAATGGAGCTCTCTATGCAAACTCAGAATAAGCAGCTACTGATCACGTCTGTCTCCCAGGGCACCTGCGGGCATGACGCAGCGTCCACAAACAAAAGGACGTCAGTACGAAGAATGTACTGAGTATGTAAAGCATGATCAACATCGATAGATAGACATAATTAGTCAACATATAAAAAACAACATAGGCGGGGAGACAATAACATCATCGTCATAGCACTTACCTGCCTTTCGTAGGACTTTCCATTTTTTTCATACGTATTTGTACACCTACGTCATCATCCGTATTCCGTAATAGTGCTCGTACCATACTTGTACCCATATTCGTATACATGTCCTTATTCGTATTCTTATATATAGTCTTATCACATTCATATTCATATTATATATTTAGTCATTTCAAATACATAACATTTACATAGCATACCCGACCTTATAGGATCGGTGTTTCATACATACTTGGCCAACCAAGGCTCAAGATCATACATACCTGGCCCTTCCAAGGCATCAGAGTTATCCGTACCATCTGCAGAGGTGTGCGCGCATTACGTAATCGTATACATACTTTATACATAATCATATACATATATCTACTCTGCCCGGCACCATAGGCTCGGGGTTTTATTATAGCCCTTCATAGGCACACAAACATATAATAGCCCGTAGGCGCCTTTAGCATCATTATTACTATTATCATCATTACTATCAGCAACATTATTATTACTTCTATATCGTAGTCTTAATCGTCACATGAGGTGCGAAATGCATTCGTAGTACAGGTCAAGGAGCGTGAGCTTACGTGCTCGGAATATCAATCATTGTAGACAACATACTCATACAGAGGATTTAAGAGTTTTGCCAAGGAACCATGCCTTATGAAAGAAGGGTTAGCCTCACATACCTTTTCGTCGAACTAGTTTACACTTGCACATTTCCTTCCAATGCTAGTGTTTATACCTTCATTAATATCGTAACAATGGTCATTAGTCATTCACATTATCGACATTATCTAGATTCCTCACTTTGCCCTTAATTCACCCATAATCATGGTCATAGCACCCAACTTCGTCCATTCGTCTAAAGTGTCTAGTTAATGACCTTAGTACCATTTATAATACATTCATATCGTAACACAACAACATTCATAATTCAATTCAAACTATTCCTCAAAATGTCACTATTCACCATTCATGACCTAGTTGACCATATTTTCTATAATCCATGTATTTTAATTCTCCAATACCGTAAACATCTTGTAAAAATCATGAATCTTACCTTAGAAGTTGTAGGAACAAGCTTTGGTTGATAATACCCCTCCTTGAGCAAAACCCTAGTTTTTCTCCATTTGGATTTCTTGACTTGGATGATCCTTGATGATTCCCTTATCGTTGATTCACTTGTCTTAATGTTATTAATGGCTTATAATCCTTGAAAACTCATGTAATAAATGTAGAGAGAAGTTTTAGACAGAAGTGGTGTAATGTTGTAATGAAATAAAACAAGTGTTGGTCCCTTTATTTAATGACTTGTGAAATCTGTGCTGAGATGAACAGTGGTCGTCCATCGTGGTTTACGGCCCGTATTCCACTATACGGCTCGTCCTCCATGGGCGTATTCAACCATTTCCAGAACCAGAAGTTGGGCTGCTTTCATGGTGGTTTACGACCATGGTTTACGGGCCGTAAATCACTTTACGGTGCGTCCACCAGATCGTATTTAACCATTTCCTCGGCTGGCAGAAAGTTGAAGCCTTGCATGGCAGTTTACGACTGCCAGTTTACGGACCGTATATCGATTTACGGTCCGTATTATGGACTTTACGACCACTGGGCAGTTGCAATCCTGCAACTTCCCATATTTCTTAGACTTCTCATTTGAATCACCCACGTCCATGCACATGCATCACTCACCTTATACCTCATCTTAACTTGGCCAACTCTCTCATCTCACATCGGATACCTTCGAAATCTCGCCTAAGGTCATCAAACGTAGTTTCTTGCTCATGGAAACCATGCACTAATATTCATCACTAGTTCATTCTCTTGCGTACCAACGAAAAAGTTTCCGAGGTGTAACAGTTGTATTCCATAGCCATTCTCGATCTAAATTTCATCCCATAATAATCCTTTCGTCATCGCTTCTATTCTTTCACATACGAATGCTTCAAGTTCCCTACTTGTCATTACCCAAAAATACTACTTTAAATCTCAAATCTTGCCTATAATAATCCCCAGGGATACTCGAAATAATGATGTACCCAACTATCTTTCCAGCCGGAATAGTACTTTTTATTCCAATAATTAATGCCCAATGTCCACTTGTAGTGTCATCTTCATCTTATCATTCCATATCATCTTGTCCCATACTTTCCCATTAATCAATCTATAACAATCATAGACGTATAATCTTCGTGATCTCCTAAATCTTTGGTCCTTGTCCTTAATTTTTTTTGGAGAATTTTGGCAGAGTGCCCATATTTGTTACTATCCCAGACCTTCACGCAGCCTAGAAAATCCATACAATTCCTCATAGGGCAAATATATACATACTTAGCACCACCCCTTAGCCATACAGGGCTCTCAATATCGAACAAAAATGCAAAGATGACGAAACTTACCTCTTGTGTAACAACTCCGAATATACCTGAACCTTTATCGATCGTCCTTTTTTACTTTCCCAGTCACTTCCTCTTCTATTCATTAGTTATACATTTCAATCATACTTGCAACATTCTTACCATATCTGACTCATAATCTTTGTTTTTTTCTTTTACCAATACTTACCTCTGTACTGATTCCTTCAACTTATATTATCCCTACAATCCCAATATCATCATTCAGTCCCTTTGCCAGTACCATTCTTCCACTGAAATCAAGGATTAGTGCAAGGAATTTCATTTCCTATGACTTAGCTCTCATCGAAAGATCTTAGATATGAAAGAAGGGTAACCATCCTAAATGCCCTGTAGCTTCCTGTTTATAAATGTGGCGCACAACACACCATAAACAAGACTCTACTGGACACGACTTTGCAGACAACCCCTAGGACGAACTGCTCTGATACCACTTCTGTCACGACCCAAACCGGAGGGCTGCGACTGACACTCAAGACCCTACTCGGCTGAGTGCCATACTACTATTCCATCTAAGAGTCACAACTTTTTGTGAACATTTAATCTACGAAATGACGCTTCCGTCAGGTAAAAAAACCTTTTCAATAAAACTCTTTCGTCAAATCAGGGACTTCTCCCTTATCGTTAATTAAAAAAAAACCTTTAGTCACAATAAAATCTTGAAAAAAAAACAAAGCATAAAACACATCGACCTATATGGTCGCTTTACACAACTATTGACATCTCGACGCACTATCCACAAGACACTGTCTGCAAAAGTCTCTAATATACACGAGATACCATAACATAAGTACTCTGACTCGGCAACACTCCGAACTGAGATGGAGCTCACCAATCCAACTGATAGCCTGGGAACATCCTATATCCAATGTCTTTTACTTATCTGTATATACCTGCGTGGCATGAAACGCAGCGTCCACAGGAGGGACGTCAGTACAAACAATGCACTGAGTATGTAAGCCACGAATAACAACATAATAAAAAAGATCGATCATAACAGGGGATAAAGATGACATGTACATTTGATTGCCTCTTAAGGCGGATACCATACATGCAACTCTAACCTTTTTAAATCAATATGTACATAAAATCATGGAAGACATCTGAGACATTTTAATGAATGTGCAAAGATAAATAAATCATTATGGCTATATCAAGTAAACACATATATCTATAGAAATGCCACAACATAGGCCACATCATCACCCCTAAAAACATCACAACATAGGCCACAACGTCACCCCCTGTCAACTGTGCCTTATATATATAAACATCATATCATAGGCCATAGCGTTACCCCCCGTCAACTGTGCCTTATATATATAAATATCACATCATAGACCACAGCGTCACCCTGTCAACTATGTCTTATATATATAAACGTCACATCATAGACTAGCATCTTGCCCGACCATTAAGGCACAGTAATATATACAACATCTTGCCCGGCCATATAGGCCCAGTGTTATCTTGCCTGACCATGTAGGCGCGGTATTATCTTGCCCAGCCATGTTGACGCGGTGTTATCTTTCCCGGCTATGTAGGCGCGGTATTATCCCCAGCAGATTAATGGGATGCAATACATACATACATATATAAATGAAATCAACATCATCATTAGCATTACCATTATCATCATATCATTCCTTAAAGGATCAACAATCATAAGATGAAATCGACGATGTCACGGGAGTCTCGAGAATCCTGAACTTAGGTAGCCCTGAAAATAGAATCATTATCTTCGCTATATCTCACCTCGAAGGAACGAATGACATGAGGTGAGACCATCAACAATAAGTAAGATCAAGGGATTCATGGAATCGCTCAATAATCTCATAAGCTCTCAAATCATAACTCTCGGAGTTTCTAGAAGATAATCATCATCATCGTCACAATCATCATAGAACATTTTTCATTTAACATCATAAGAAGCTTTAAGAGTCATGAACTTCTAGTTTTTTAAAACAAGGAGGTTATGGAAACATTTATGGAATAGAAACATAGGAATCATGCCTTTGAAAGAAATGGACGAGCCTTAACATACTTGATTGAACTCCTACAAATTAACGCTTATGCTCCCGAACTTGCAAATCTACACTCAAGAGAAATTACACTACCGTTAGACTTATCGTCATATGCCTATCTCAAGTCCTTAAACCAAACTTCTTTAGAATCGGCAAAAATTCAGGCAGCATCTCCCCTGTTTATATGCCTAGCCCGAATCACAATCCAACAACCAAAAACAATACCAACATTAACAACAATATTATCAATAACATTATATTCCGTAAAACATCCCACACGATGGTTTTCAACATGCAACAACAATATACACTTCCTCTCTTCCCAATCAAGGAGCATAATCTCATCAACACACCAACAACATTAGATACCATCTATATACATGTAAATTATCCCAGCCACACGGCCACAACATGCTCAAAACAGTCCATAAACACAACAACTACAACACGACACTTTATGACCTTTCCTCCATAACTATTCTCACTTTTAAAACTTGATAAACCTTCAAATCAACTTAACATAAGAGATAGGATGAAGAACATACCTTATACTTTAAGAAATTTAGCCACACCAACTTCCTTCAAGACCAAACTTGCCACAACATCAAGTAGAAGCAAGAACAATCACCTTTCATAGACTAGTTTGGTGTAATCTTGTTAAATTCTTGATTTAATGGGCTATAAATGTTTGGGGGTTGTGTTGAGAAGTTTCTAGGACTATTGAGAATGTAAAAATGCTGAAACAATGGAGTTAATGGGGTATTTATACCCATCCAGAGTCGGTTCCACCGACCTTCTCAAGTGGGACCCGCGGAAACCATTTGGCAGCTTGGAGTCTTTATAATAAAATAACCATAATTCTTGATCCCGATATCTTATGAGGGCCCAAGACCTATGGTTGGAAAGATATTTCAATTATATACAACTTTCATTTTTGGTGTGTTTCCAAATTCCAAGCCTATAATAGCATTTTGGCCCCTCCAAGTCAAATCATCCGGAAACGTATCCTTAAATCTTCCTTTTGGAGGGCTTATGCCCATATTTGGCTTAAGGGTCCTTTTTAAGATTTGCTCAACTTCCCATGTACTACTCATATCACTTTTCATATGTCCTTTATAAAACCCCGACATATGGGCTCCACCTTAACTTACGGTTACGAGGGTTATTCATTAAGTAACGTGTTAACTGATTTACTCCATACGGCCTCCAATTGTCATATATATATATATATATATATATATATATATATATATATATATTCTTATACTCAGATCATATAATCTCCATCCCTGATCCTGGTATAACTTTTCTCTCCTTGAGCTCATACTAAGCCGTCTACAGTCTTGGCAACATGAAATTTTCCGGGGTGTAACACCTAGAAGCTCTTCCGGGAATACATCCGGAAACTCATTCACCACGGGGACAGAATGAGGAGTTGGTGATTCAGCTTCTACGAGTTGAACCCGAACTAGATGGTACATATAACCTTTTGCGATCATTTTCCTTGCCTTTAGATAGGAAATAAACCTACTTTTTGGGGATGCAGTATTTCCTTTCCATTCTAAAACTAGTTCTCCCGGAAACTTGAAGTGAACCATTTTCATTCTACATTCAACATTGGCATAGCAAGAAGCCAACCAATCCATGCCCATGATTACATAAAAGTCCACCATTTTTAACTCATGTAAATCAACCATAGTACGATGGTCACAAATTACAACTACACAATTTCTATACACTCAACTAGCTATTACCGGTTCACCGACCGGCGTAGATACCTCAAAAGGGTTGATCGACTCCGGTTTGACCCCAAACCGATCCGCAATATATGGAGTATGACAATGTGGATCCCGGATCTATCAAAGCATATACATCATGAGAAAATACCGATAATATACCTGTGATGACATCGGGAGAAGACTGAAGATCCTGGCGTCCAGCCAATGCATAAATACGGTGTTGGGGACCACTAGAACTGGGGCTCTCTCTCTGCCTCAACCATAGCTGACTGGCGCATGTGAACCTAGCCCCATAGGGCGTATAGATGATGAAGACCCAGCTGCCGACCCTGAAGGCTGAACTCTATCCCTGCCACCAATCGAGGGGCAATCACGAATGATATGGCCTGGCCAACCGCATGCATAGCAAACCTCTGAGCCTAGTCGACACTAGCCCCAATGTAACTTCCTACACTGTGAACATCGTGGCACGAGTTGCCTTGCCTGACCCAAATTTCCCCTGAACTGAGAACCTGAAGCCCTGAAACTCTGACTCGGCCCGAAATAAGTAGATCTGTCAAATCTCTGGCCTGTAAACCGTGGAGGCGCACTAGTTATAGAATGGCCTGAATGCCTAGAAAACTTCTGTCTTTTCCCGCCTCTAAACTTACTCATCGGACCCGAAGATCTAGCCCTCTTGCTATACCCTCTATCATGTTCACGCTCACTTCTTTATTGTTGTTGGTTTTCCTCCAATCTCACCAATCGGCGCACTCGGTCACCTATATCCGCTACCACGGCCGAAGCATATCTAGCCAAAGAATTGAAGCGGAGACTATACTCTAAGGCACTCATACTTCCTTTCCTAAGATTTAAGAACTTATCGGCTCTAGCCCGCCGAACCTCTAGAAGTATGTAATGTCGGAGGAAGGCATCCATAAATCCCTACCATACAGGGCGGGGGGGGGAGGGGTGCATTGACTCCCCGTGAAGCCATCCATACTGTGTACCAATGAACCGCGACATCCCGGAGTCTATAGGACGCTAACTCCACCGATTCAATGTCTGAAGCATGCATTAATCGGAGTGTCCTCAACATCCCATCAGTAAAGTTTTGTCGGTCCTCATCTGGCTTTGACCCAAATAATATCCGAGGGTTCAAGATAATAAAATCACAGGCCCTTGTACTAACAACCCTATCATCTTGACCTGTACCTTGCCGCTGAGTCTGGGCGGCAACCAATTGAGTAAGTAAATAAATGGCCTCTATTACATCTTGGCCTGAAGCATCCGGTGGAGGAGCTGGGGGTGCTGGAGCTGGGATTGAGGCCCCCTCATGCTCCTCAAAAATAGGCACCGAGTGGGAGGACTGATATTGAACCTCATTCTGGGACTCACCCTCCTCTATATCCGTTGGCGGTGCTCTTTCAGCCCGCTTTTCTACCACTGTCTTGCCCTTTTGGGCTACCATAGCATTTCTCTTTACAAGCATTTCTGAAATACATAATACACGGTTAAGGAAAGAGAAATCCTTATATTATGCCTATATCACACGATATTATGAAGAAAGAAGGTCATTCATTCCTAAAATGCCCGCAGGGCCATGACGGGCACGGCTCGTAGACACACCCTAGGACAGAACTGCTCTGATACTACTTTTGTCACGACCCAACCGGAGGGCCATGACGGGCACCCGGTGCTAACCCTCCCGGGCACCTCTTATCGTATTCTCACATTCACATCTAGGTGAGCCACATGACTTACTCATAATTTACATACATTAATAGTTCTAATCTCGTTGGGCAACAACACATTTATATCATCATCAATAACAATGCCCATATCCATATACACAAGCCGACGAGGCTATCAAAAAGATATACAAAATATGAGCCGACAAGGCTGCAAGACATCTAACCATACACAACTGTCTACGAGCCTCTAAGAAGAGTAGGTAACATCATATAGGCGGTAAAGGACCCCGCTATGCCCATATGTATGTACACAAAAGAATAGTACCCAAAAACTGTAGCTCCGGATGAAATGAAGCTTCTATATGCAGTCTCTGAATAAGAAATCTATGGATAAAGCCTGTCTCTCTGTCCACCTTTGGGTATGACGCAGCTTCCACAAACAAAAGGACGTCAGTACGAATAATGTACTGAGTATGTGAAGTATAATCAACATCATAGTAGGAGCATAAGAGACAGCATAAGAAATAGCATGAGATATAGTATAAGATGGGAGAATCAGGAGGTAATAGAATCATTTGTACCTCTAGTGGCCTTCATCATATCTACTTACTTGTCTTTCATAGGGGCCCTCCATTTCTAATGCTTACTCATGTACATACATACATATATATTCATATTAGGATTCATACCCGTATTCGTATCCATATCATACATGACCATAAAGGTTCAGTGGTTCACATAGCCGGCCATGACAAGGCTCGGTGATTATACATACCTGGCCCTACCATGGCTCAGTGTTATCCGTACCCAACTGCAGAGGTGCACACGCGATAGGTATCATACCCTGCCATATAGTCATACATACTTAAACACGTATACATAAAAGTCCACAAGTATCATCAACATCATTGCCATCATTGTTTTCATTTTATCTATCCTTAGAGGATCAACTATCATACAAGGGAGATACTAGAATCGCGAAAGTATCGAGAATCATGAACTTTGGTAATCTTAGAGATAGAGTCTTTTGGAAGACATTGCAGAGCTCATGAAAGGATATATATATATAACAAAGGAACCATGCCTTAATGAAAGAAGGGTTAGCCTTACATACCTCTTTGTCCTCTTAACTAATTAACGTTCACCGTCGAAGCTTGGACAAGCTACATTTAGAAGGATTTATACCCTGGTTAAGCCTTAATGACACTCTAAAATTCAAATTAGAATAATTCATGATCTAATGAAAATTGGGCAGCATTTCCCCTATTTCGTCAACTTCCACCATATTAAAAAACAACTCCCAAACATCCATAGTACGCCCACAATATCATAATCATGTAATCACATTCCATTAAGCCTTCAAAATTCATCGTTATGTTCAATTTATACCAACAACCTCACACCCATTTTAGCACATTTTCATACAGTGCTTCTTTACCACCATTACTACCTTCCAAAACAAGATTATATTCATATAATACTAAGATTCATGACTCAAGTTAGCTTACTACTCAAAAAAATCATAAAAGTCACATTTAGCCCTCATTTTCTACTTTCTTCTTCTACCCAAGTTGTTCAACACCCAAGCATTCTTAATAATGTGAAATTAGCATGAAAACTAACCTTTCATCTCATGGGAATGAGCTTTGGAGCAGCTATCAACTTGTGTGAAAACCCTAGCTTCAATACTCAAGAATTCCTTATAGTCTACTAACCCTAGGAAGCCTTCTAACACATGAACACTTTGATTCTTTCCTCTTGATATTTGTTTGCTCATGGATTGGGGTGGAATATTCTTGGAGAAGGGTTAGAGCTCTTAAGACTTGTGAAAAATGAAAAATGAAATAAAAGAACAAGAGCCCTCTATTTATACTAAAATAGAAAAATCAGCCCGATAGACTTATACGGACCACTTATACGGTCCATATAATATTATACGGTCCGTATAAGTGGACCGTATAACACCACCATGGAAAAGTCCCTTTCTGTAAAAGGTCTAGTTATACGGACCCCCCCTTATACGGACCGTATAAGTGGTCATATAACTCTCAGTTGTACGAAACTTTCTCTCGTTGATTCGTTTGACTTCCAATCCTTGTGGAACCTTCTTGGCACTTACATAGTACTTCATTAACCATAATATAGACTCTATAGCAGCCTCTCAAGACATCACCAAATAAATATTAGCTCGATTATAGCGAAAGCCTTTCCGAACGAAACTTACATTTCACTTCCTTTAACAAACTAAATTTCACGTATTCGTACAACTTCAAAGTTTTATGGTATGCGCTTTAAGATATCTAATACTTCCCTTAGTCTCATAAGAATTCCATAGTTGCCTTAAGCTCACATTAGCCTATCTACAAGGCAACAACTCAGAAATTTCCGAGGTGTAACAAACGCGCAGGCTAATTTTCCACAAAAATTTCCAGAATCTCCAGTTTTTCCAGTGATCAACTTTTTTCCTCTTTTTCTCTTGTTTTCCACACTTAGGCTCTAGGGACCTCGTAATACCTGAAACATACTAAAAACCACGTAAAATCACATAGACTTGCTTAAAAACAAGTAAAACTTGTAGCCGAAAAGCATCGATTGTGGCGTAAAATCACGCCACATCAAAATAGCCACTTGCACAAATAGCCCTTTGCGTAAATAGCCATCTTCCGACCTTAAATCACCCAAGCTTACAAATGCAGCCACTTTAAGAGGCAAGCCTTCGGCCTTGGACTCTTGACTTCTTTTCCCATGCTATCTCCCATAGCTTGAAGCCCTCCAATGACTCCATTTAAATGCTCCCAAAGATTCATCCTCCATGATTCTGCTTCCAACACAAATCCTTGGAGAAGTTCGAGTAGTTGAGTCATTTGTGCCATTTAGGATCATATCATCCTCCCCTTCTTCAAAAGGATTCGTCCTCGAATCCGCATCTTGCAAAATATGGAAGAGAATGAGTACAAAGCCTTTCACAAAACAAGCAAGGTAGTCATCATAAGGCCAATAACAATACCTAAAGTAAGAAAAGCATGCAACCAACATACTAAATGGCTCACTTTTATGATATAACCAGGCATCAAATGGATCTAGGAAGAGCATGTATCTAAATAACGCTAAAGACACTTGGCTATTCAAGTCATTTTGACAAAAGGGTAAATCAAAGAACCCAATGCAAATAGAAATCCCAACATGCAAGTCTACATTGGTCCTAGCAATTAAGAAGCATAAATCATCTCCCCTTAAGTGAAGAAACAAGTGAAATACCTCATGACTAAGTGTAATATCACCAATAAGCCCATCCCAAGTCAAGGGTCCAATCATCACACTAGTCCACCTAAAGTAAGGAATCACTCCTAAGTCATCGCAGGGGTCAAATACAAAGGTATCACCCACACTTTTCGTCTTCGGGGCTAGTGTCAAGAGCTTCAACCATCCCATGCTTGTCATCAAGACCAAGCCCATCATCATCCCATAGTGGATTACTAAATACATTATAACCTCCAAAGGTGGCTACATGCTCAACATTGCAATACAATCCACTATGCATGGAATGCTCACTAGTCATGTTGGCATCGAATAGGACATTATGTTTTAAGAGAGAATAATCTATGAACAACGAAGAGTCAAAACATGAAATTCCACTCTCATAAAGACAAAGGTCACTTCCCACAATACTTTCATGCACACGACTAGGTAAATGATCAATTATATCAACATCATCACTAAATTGAGGGTCATTAAGCATATCACAAGGTTCCTCAAATAGTGGGTTTTCATAGCAAACAAATTGATCAACATAAGCAACCACACTAGTTGGATGCAAATTGATCTTGCTAGAAGAATCAATTCAGTCACCGCTAGGATCAACTAGTGGGTGTCCTAACATCCCGCATGACAATGTACTAATATACAAATCAAGAGGATCAACACTAGGTGGACACAACTTGAACTCAAAAGAAGAGTCAAGATAGTCATCAATAGGATCAACTAGTGTTGGACCATCCATTTCAATTACATTGTCAATTGTCATTATAGCACTAAGCTCATCACAAGGCAAAGACTCATTAAGTTCAATTAAGTACAAGCTATCATTTACGCTCACTTTAACAATATGTTCAATCACATCATTTGTGGTGTTACAATTAGCTATTTTACCTTGAAGTTCGCACACAACATCTCGTTTACCTCGGATTTCAGCTTGGGAGTCCATTTGCTCCTTCGGGAAGCTTTCAACTACCTTATGAACTTTCACAGTTTGAGGCTCATCATTCGGTTTGCTTCCAAGAATACCTACACCATTTTTCAAACAACTAGAGAAGAAAGAAAAGTTACAAGGTTTAGAATGGGGTTGTGACAACTCCCTCACATCACTCCTCACAACCTCTCCTTTTTCCACTCTAGAGTTGTCACTTTTCACTCCCTTACTCCTCTCAATCTTTTCTCTCTCAATTTTACGGGAGTTAGGAAAAGTGTTAAGTACATCTTTGGAAGGGTTAAGGAAACCCTCCACTTCACTCTCCTCTTTCGTTTCATAAGGCTTAGACTTCTCCATCTTCATTCATTGTACCTTGCATAAGCGTTCCATCCGTTCATCCATACCATTTAACATCCCATCCACACTTTCCATCTTTCCACCTATACTTTCCATCTTCGATGTCAAGCCCGATACTTGATTCATGGCCATAGCGCCACAGCCAATGAACTTGCTATGGATGGCATATCTCTCATCTTTTGAATCCGACCTCCTTGATTAGTCATTATAACCTTTGGACTAGGATAAGATGTCGGACTTGAGTAGTCGCCACAACAACTTCCATAACCAACAAGTTGGTCACCTCCCGCCAACACTTCTCTCCTCCTACCCTCCACACCATAACCATATTGAGAACATGGCACCTACGGATTAGGATAAGAATCACAGTTCATTGTGTTTCTTAGATTCAGAAATGTATAATATCTTCTCCTTCTCAGACTACTCCTACTCGAACCAATCCACACATTTATACCATTTTGCTTGGAATAGGAAGTATTACAAGGCGATGCAAGTGAATATCTATTAGAAGTCCCCTCATAAGAATTATATGCAATCCCATTATCTTCACAATAATACTCACCATGAAGTGCATAGCCAATAGGCTCATCTTCACCACATTCTTCCCATTCTTGCAAGTTCTCACCGAGTGGTTCATATTGAACGTGTGAGGAAGGAGCATACCTCAACTCACCTCCATGTCCATTGTGTATAGGATGAGACTCCTCATGTTCGTATCCACCATAGGACCCTTCTTCATACTCATCTACTCCTTCTTCTTCATAATCCTCATGAGGTGTTGCCTCACAGTTGCCCTCGAAGTAGTATTCTTCACCCTCATACGGGTTATGATCATATCGACCATATTCTTCATTCAATATATGAGCACCATCACCATCATATTCATTGTAAGAATAGTCATGCCCACCATCATGGTCATACCTCTCGTCAACTCCCTCATAGCCTCCGTCACCCTCATAATCATACCTTTCATTGCTAGAGGCATAACCTTCAAAATCATCTCCACAAGACTCGGAAGCTATGGATGACATCCCTATATCTCCTTCTCCTTATGTATCCTCTTGGTGTACCTACAAAACGAGCAAACAAGATTAGTAGCAAAAGCTCCTCACATCACTCATATTTGCACTAAAACTCAACTCTCAACCTAAGCTTCTTCCAAGGTTGGTCAAGAACCCTTTTAATCCAAATCAATTCACAAGATTGCTAGCCTTTTGGAGGAATAGATTCTTGTTAATCGAAATATGGATGACTCGATAAAGCAAGAGGACTTGAGCCAAAGAAGTTTCAATGATATTAAAACGAGAAAATCTTGAAAAGAATTGGCACGAAATAAATTCGGACACAAGAACTAATTAACAACTAATAAGAGTGATTACTAGTTGTTAATTAGTTGTAAGAATTAAAGAAAAGAGATTAGGAAAAATTCAAACCATTTTGAACACTTAGAAAAATTTCCAGATTTTTTTTTGATCAGGTGTTGGCCATGCGTCGCGAGGCCAACACTCAAAAATCAGTCTCTGAAAAATTCCCCTTCCGCGTCGGGTCCGTGTCGATGGTGCAACATGTGATGGTGTTTTCGTGTTGCGGGTCTAGCACCTGATTGGTGTTTCCATGTCAGGCCCGCGTCGTGGGTGCAACACGCGGATCCTTGTACTCGATTATTCCAACTTTGGGTCGGATTTTCTTGAACTTTGCTAATGTAAGACGCCTTCAAACTTAGTATTTTCCATTTTTGGGCTGATATAACACCTTTTAAACTAGTACTAGGAAAATCTTTGGATCAAAGTACCTTTTGGGTTTTCTTCTTCACCTTGAAGGTTTGAAGATGATAAAGAACATGAAGAACACCCAATTTTCAATTCAACTCCAAATCAACCCGTTTTCCCTCCAAATTGTAGATCTAAGCTCCTAATGATTAGGAGACCAAAGCCCAGTAGTTAATTTCACCAATCGAACCCTTAATTAATAAACCCACTTTTTGAATTTCAAGCTTTTGAAGGTCCTTCAATGGTGAAAATAACAAACCCTTTTCAAATCTCTTCAAATTTCATTTTCAGGGGTTTTCCACACCAACAAACACATATCTAATATCAAAATCAATAAACAACAACAAGAGTTTCATCAAATCAATTAAACCCCACTTGTTTTTGAAAAACCTTCAAGTTCAACAATGGTGAACTACTTCAAACTTCACCAAACCACTTCAAACTTGATTTAGAGATTGTAGATGGCAACAAACATAGATTCAACCACAAATCCAACAAACAAACAACAAAAACCAAATTGTCAATTTTTTTAACCAAATCCCAAGCTAGATTTGTTGAAACAAACCTAATTTAGGCTCTGATACCAAATGATACGAATCGATTTGGGGATGAAACCAAATCAACTCAAAATGCAGAAATTAAGGATAGAAAGACAGGGGATGAGCAATAGAAATAAATACTTGACCCGAATGGTAGAATTCTACAGACAAACCTAGGTGTACGAAACGTAAATCCTTCTAATATGAACTCGAATCCACAAGAACCAAATCAATATGAATCAAGGCAAGAAGTTCACTTGAAATCCACAAATGAACAATCTTCATGAATTCATTGGAAAATAAAGGATCTACAAGCAACAATGGAATCCACCATCATATAACTAAAATAACCCTAGAATCTACCTAACAATCTACCACTCAAAATATAAGTATCTCTCAAATATTCATCATCAAAATCTACGTAATGAAATGAAAGACAAGCTATATATAAGCTATGTAAAGAAGACTAATAGGAAATTACAATGCTACCCTTAATGAAGTAAGGACCTTGTTTGGCTAGTCTTCTTAGTGTTGTCTTCAATTCAAGAATTGGTCTTCAATGGCCGAACACGCCCCTCCTTGCATAGATGGCCCTCTAATAAACCTTGAATGCATGGCTTTCTTGCAATCATAACCCTCTTTACGCAAAGTTTCCACTTGCACAAATAGCCCTTTGCGCAAATAGCCATCTTCCGGCCTTGAATCACCCAAGCTTGCAATTGTTGCCACTTTAAGAAGCAAGTCTTGGGCCTTAGACTCTTGACTTCTTTTCCTATGTTATCTCCCATAGCTTGAAGGCCCTCCAATGACTCCATTTAAATGCTCCAAAAGTTTCATCATCCATGATTCTGCTTATAACACAAATCCTTCGAGAAGTTTGAGTAGTTGAGTCATTTGTGCCATTTAGGATCATATCACTCATGAATAGATTTTCATTGCTATTCTTGATCGGCAAGTTATCAAGTTGAGAACTAAGGAAGTTGCCTTAGTAAAAGTGCTATGGAGAAACCAAAAGGTTGAAGAGGTTGCATTGAGAGTCGAAGAGGACATGAAATCCATTTATCCATATTTGTTTAGCGAACAAGTAGAAATTCCTAAGGTAACTACCCCAGAATTCATGTATTCATGTCAGTTCAGTATTCATATGTTCATGTCAGTTCAGTATTCATGTATTCATGTTAGTTCAGTAGTCATGTATTCACATCAATACAGTATTCATTTGTTCATGCCAGTTCAACATTCATGTACTCATGTCAGTTCAGCATTCATGTACTCATGTCAGTTCAACATTCATATGTTCATGTTAGCTTGGTATTCATGTATACGTGCCAGATTAGTATCATGTATACACATCAGTCCAGTGTTCACGGTCATGACGAGAGATAAAAGAGGTGTGCTTAAATACTATTGTACCAAACATGTTAAGTTTGGCTATGAGAACCACGATCCATCATCCGAGGACGTATAACCCAAGGGAGAGATATTGTATCACCTCATACTCCTGAGCTAAGGATTGAACCAAATGAACAAGAATAGTTTTTTAGTTTTGGAAGAACAGAGGCATGAGCCGCGTAGCTCAAAGCGAGTCAGGAGCTCGTGTTGGAGAATGCGCCACTAGGTGTGGGTGTGCTAGGAGAAAAAAATAAAAACAAAAGCTAAGTCCAGAGACAGGGGAGGTCGTGGTACACAGCCCAAAGAGAGCCCCTAACTCGCGATGGAGCTCACAGCACGAGCTGCAACACGATTAGGGAGCTTGTGGTGGAGCTGGCGAGGGTGAGCCAGTGTGGTTCGGCTTTGGGTCTATAGATTTTACACTTGTGAGTTTTTTTTCAATTTTAAACATTCCAACTCCGTTCTCAAGCCCTAGACAACATTTTGGCCCAAGGCCACAGTTTATATATATATATATGTATACTTGGGCCAAGGCCACATAATTGTACACTTATAATTGGGTCAGAGGCCACAGTAAATGAACTCTGATAAATAAGTGATTTCCCCCATATTCAGTAAGGGGTGATTATGATTATGATCCTCATGTTCAGTTTCAACTACCCTTATGTTTCAGGTTAAGTTCATCTCTCTGCATTCATATATATCTATGTTTATGTATTTGGGCTGCCCATTCCCCCAAGCACCCCACAGTTATTTATTCTTTCAGCTAGTTTTACATACGTGTACTATTCCATAGTACTCATCCCTTATGTAGGTGTGAGATTCAAGGTGACATGACTTCTCGCTAGAACAGTGCTCGTATCAATATATTGGTGAGCCCCATTTCATTAAGGGCATTATCTTTACTTTCAGTCAGTGTTAGACATTTCAGGTACGCCGGGGCCTTGTCCCGGTAAGTAGTTAGTTTTTTCCTATTTACGTCAGAGGCTTCATAGACTTGACTAGTAGTTCATGTCAGATATTGTTTTAGCCATGGTGGCTATAGATTATGTTTCAAAACATTTTCAATATTTCTATTTAAAGACAATATTCAAATATTTCAATATGATTATTAATTACAGACATCTTCAGATATTATAGTATTCAAATATGTTTTAATTTATATTCTACATAGTTCGGTTTTCACGTCATGTTCAGTTAGTCAATTGGTTCACTCGGTTCAGTTTTAGGCATCGGGTGCCGGTCCGCCCAGGCCCAAGTCTAGGATGTGACATTTATAAAGGCACATACAGGGGCCTAGAGGGTGGAGACACGAATAGAGACAATCTTCGTCATCAAGTAGACAACAAGTGAATTACACTACGAGTTTGTGGATAGATTCCAGAGAGAGAATATTACTACCCAGTGTTTTGGATATTTGGGTTGTAATGGAATTCACTGACAATTATAATGTTAAATCCTCAGAGGCCACTCAGAAGCTTAAGGAAAGTTTGAGGGAATTTCCTCCCACTACGTGGAATGATGTGTACAACCTGTACAGTACTATGCTCCGGGTAGAAGATGATCTTTCTTGACAATCATCATTGCAACTAAAGCTACCAACCAATATGAGAACCATTTTGTACCTTTCTTCCAAAGATCAAGGCATGAAAGAAGAAACATATCTAATCAATATGATCCATATCGTACGTACGTCATCACATCCGAAATTTAACATTAAAGAGGACTTCTACTGAGGTAACCCTGCTTCTGGCCCCAAGTAAAATGCTGGACCCCTTCGATAGCTAGAGGGATCGGGACCGAGGAGGACAAAGTAGCTTTTACTGAAAACTACACCGAGCTAGTCAAAAAAATAAAGACTTTAGGAAACAAGGTCCAATGAGCTAAGGGAATGAATCAGAACCCCAAAAGAGAAAGCTTCAATACTGGTGTGAATGTCAAAATGATCACAGTCACACAATAAAAAACTGCTGGGGATTGTAAAAATATACCACCCGGCTACTAAATCTAGGGTACCACCAGGGATTCTTCAATGAGAAAGAGAAGCATGTGTTTGTTAAGAACAGAATCGACAACGACCCTCCTCGTCCCACATCTCCAAAGAGAGTCGTCGATGATATCATTGGAGGAGCCATGGTCAATGGGGTATCCACTCATAAGAATGTCAAGATATCTGTCACCCAAAGCAAAAGAGTTTAGGACATACTCGATGACATCACATTCAGCCAAGAGGACACGGATGGCCTGACATTCCCTCATGCTGATGCACTGGTAGTAAACGTCTTTTTGATACTGATGTTAAACATGTTTTGATTGATCTAGGTAGCTTGATGATCCTTATCTATGCACAATTCCTAGGGGAAATGAAACTGGCCGGTAAGGTCATACCCTCTACTATAGTGCTATCAAGGTTAAACAAAGCCAATGAATCCACTTTCAGGATGATCGTCCTGCCAACCATCGCTCAAGGCGTTAGCGAGAAGACCCGCTTTGAAGTAATGTCTAGGACAATGGTGTACAATAAAATCATAGGAAAACTTTAGATCCACGACATGGAAGCCATCCCTTCTATTCTCCAGCAGATGCTCAAATTTACCTCCTCCTTGGGGATAAAGAAGATTCGAGGTAAATATAGAGTGGCATGGGAATGTTACTCAGTAGTCGTGGCCAACAGCCTAGCCCAAAAAAAAATGATGGTAATCATAGCAACAGCCCAACTAGTATATTTTAGAGGACTCAAGGACTCCCTAGGACATGCCTCTGTTGATATTTGCACGCCTCTTAGTTGATACTAAGCCACAGAACGAAATGGGACTACTCTGAAACACACCTCAGAGCTGCCCAGTCACAACCACAACATGAAAAGGCTTGAGGACTCCTTGGGATCCTCCCCGATGGAAGGAAAAACCTCAAAATAAACCTACTATGGAGTTCACACTGCCCGACGATGAAGGTGAACCAACCACCGCCTTCAATGAGCTTGACGTATCATTATTCACCCTGACACTCCAAAAAAAAAGAGTATTTATGGGTTCGGAAGCTGACTCCAAACTCAAATATAAACATATTTTATTTTTAAAGATAATATAGATAGCTTTGCTTGGTCTTGTGATGATATAACCGATACAGATCCGGAGGTGACAACACATAAGTTGAACGACAATCCCTTCTATTGATCGATTAAACAAAATTTACGTCCATTTTATGGGGTCAGATATGAAGCTACCAAAGAGGAACTCACTAAACTCCTAAAGGTTAGGGCAATATGAGAGGTTCAATGTTACACCCCGGAAATTTCCCATTAGAGTACAGTGAATAGACTAACAAATGGCACGACGTATACGACGTTTTGATAAGTAAGAAATAACATTTGATGACTTCAAATGAGGTTTCAAAGACATTCGAGAAAGGAGACGGAAGTTGCCAAGAAAGACAAGGTATATTATATGTATCGGAAGATGATTTACGAGTAATGAGTTAATAATGACTTAATGGTGTCTTGGGGAAGAAGTATAACATCCCTTAGATTGTTAATGAGGGGATAAACAAGTGTTAAGAGGGCTCCATAAGGATTGGAGATCAAACTAGTCGACGAGAATGAGTTCGGAAGAACTGGGCATTATACGACTCAACATACTAACCGTATAAATTATACTGGCCGTATGTTTGGCCGTATAATCAGCCCAGATTGGCACCCCTCACTGGACCAATAGTACGACCAAACATACGGTCAGTATAACTTATACGGACCGTATGTTCATGTCGGGACATATTTTAAAAGTTGATATAAGGACCTCTCTCATTTAATTCATTTCATTTCCTCACTTCACAGTTCAAGATTTCTCTAGAACCCTCTCCATTCTTCATCCACAAGAACCTAAGAGAAATCTATGATCAACTTCATCAAACCCAAAAAATCATGTGTATGAAACACATTAAAGTTCATCTAAGCCAAGAAATTCCAATGGAAGTGAACTAGGGTTTTGGTGCAAGAAGAGTATTTCCACTCAAGGCTTATTATTCCATTATCTAAGGTGAGTTTTATGATCATTCTATGTTGTTTAAGGTGTTGAAAAGTTGAAACGCTTGGATTGTAGAAGGATATAGAAAATGGGTTATGAATGTGGGAATAGTGTCATTTTGAGTAAGTAGTTTGGAGTGAATCATGAATGTTGATATGTTGTGAGTGTAAGTATGCGATAAGTGACATTTAAAATATGGGATAAGTATTATACGTGAGAAAACACTATAGTGAACTATGACCACGATTATGGAGGAATTGAAGTGAAATTGTGAAATTTGGATAATGTAGATGAATGATGATTGTTGTTTATAATATTGTGAATGTTGTGATGGATGTTTGGGAGTTGATATGTAAAATGAGGAAAGTTATATAAACAAAGGAAATGCTACCCAATTTTCTCTAGCCTTAGTAAGCATGTTCTTATGATCGATTAGCTAATGTTACTATAAACTTTCTTGAAGGTAGAAACGCGAGCAACGAAGAAGAACGATCAAACAATAGAGTAGCTAAACGAAAGAGGTATGTAAGGCTAATCCTTTCCTTCTAAGGCATGAGTCTTCCTAATTTTCCATAATCTTCCTAAATAACGGAAATTACGAGTCCATGACTATAAAGAGCTGCTTACGTACATGATAAAGAAAAGGGATACAATACGACCATGTTAATGATGAATGATGAATCTAAGACTAGAAGTCCTAAAGCTCATGATACGATTCCACCGCACCTAGTTGGCCGAGCATGTCACCGCGAAGGTGGGCTGCATACGATTCCACCGTGCCCAAATGGCCGGGCATGTCACTGCAAAGGCGGGCTGCTATGTTTACACTGAGCCTAGAGGGCCGGGCATGACACCACTAGTGGGCGGCATATGATGGTTACCCGGATGGGTTAACGATGATGATATATATAAGATACGATGATGTATGCGCTACGCTGGTACATGCACTACGATTATATATTATATATGTATGAAATGTATCCATCCTTAAAGATTACGCAAGTTACATCCTCATCTTATTGTCTTATGATTTCTCTAATATGTTCATTTCATTCATGCCTTACATACTCAGTACAATATTCGTACTGACGTCCGTTTTCTTTGGACGTTGTGTTTGTGCCCACAGGTAGACAGGGAGGTGATCCAGACTCGTAGAAGCTACTAGTTGATTTAAGAGCACTCCATTGTCCCGGAGGTGCCATTGACTTATTCTTTTGTGTCTCTACATATGTATTTTGGGCACGATGAGGTCCTATCCCGTCCCTATGTCTAGCATTCGTGTGGGTAGTATGGTCTCACGGTTTCTCCTCGTATGTGTATATATCATTTTAATCGCCGAAGGGCTTATGTATTGTTATAGCCCGTATCTTGTGCATTTGGAAATTCCAAAGTCGCCGTGGGAAGTTAAGGATGAGACCATTTTCAAAAAAATCATTTTTAATGAATGAGTTGTTATAAACATTATTTATGACTATTATTAGTATGGAAATATTGAGAGAGGTTAAGGGTAATAGGAGAAATTTTCAAACTGGCCCATGATAATATTGCGGAAGGCTAGGGAAAAAAAAAAAGGGAAATTCACAAAAATTTCTTGAAGGGCTTGGCCATGTGGTGTGTTGGTGCATGTGGGTCCCACCCATAGCCATGTGTCCACATTCTTACTTAAGGGGCCTAAATGTATATATGGATGAATGGTGGAAAAAACAAATATAAAATTAAGATTTATGGACCAAAGCTTATGAGACAAGCCAAGTGGTCTTCTTGATTTAATTTCAAGAAAATTCAAGAAAAAGAAGGAAAACTCTAGAGAGGGAAGAAGAGGGACATGTGGACATACTTGAGGGACCTAAACATAAATAAGTAGAACTGGAGGAAACTAGCTATATATATGACTTATTAGTCATAATTCTCATGAAAACTCTAGAGAAATTAGAGAGAAAGAAAGAAAGAAAGAGAGAAAAAAAAAAAAGGGGGGGGGGGGGGGGGGGGGAATTCGGCCAACAAGGCCAAGAGGGTGTGAAGGAGGAAAATATTTTTCTTCAAGTATTCCTATCAATTGGAGGGTCCTCTATGACATGGAAGAGTTGTTGGAGCAAGTAGAACACATATTCTTGCAAAGTTATAATTTTAGCCAAGTGAAGAACTTGAAGGAGATAGAGGTAAGAACCAATCTTCTTTTATGTTCTATGGATATTTGGTGTATGTTGTAGTGTGTAGAGATGGATAAGAGTCATGAAAATGTGAGTGTTATGTTGTAGCCGTGCATGGTTGGTGTTGGCCGTGTATATGTGATGTTGCATAAAAAGAATGGATTAATTTTATGTAGTATGTTGGTTGTTGCTGTAATGTATAGAAATAGATGGAAAATCATGAAGTAGGTATGTAGTTGTTGTAGCCGAATGGGGTATGCTTTGGCAAGTTGTGGTGCTTTAACTCTATTTAATATTTTAAGTGTTGTTATTATGGATTTTATGATGAATAATGAGAACTTAATGGTTAGGGATGAAGTGGAGTGTGAATTGAGTTGAATAGAATTGAATATAAATGGAATGTTGTTTATAAGATTGTTGGTATTGGATGATTCAAAGTTGGGTTGTGGTGATTATATTGAAAGAAGGAAGTAAGTTGTTATTGTTCTTGTTAAATTGGAAAGTGTTGGACGAAGTAGTATGTTGATTAAAACGTTTTGAATATCATATGAATTGATTTGAATTGAATTGAATTGAAGTGTTGCTAGAATGCTTGTTGGTATTGTGTTAATAGTTTGGCCGGGTTGAATTCCCAGATTGTTGTTGATTAAATTGGCAAAGTTGAAGTTTTGGAGATGGTGTATTTATAGGGGAAGTGCTGCCGAAATTTCGGTAGACAAATGTTACCTTAAGAATTCAAATCTAAATGCTCTAATCAAGTTTGGTAAATGTGACCAAATTGTAGATTTTGGCGAAATTGCAACTTGAATTTGGAGAAGCAAAAGGGAGCGGAAAAGGTATGTAAGGCTTTACTCTTCCTTCTTTGGCATGTCTTAGACATACTAGGTTGGATACAAGCCTCCGGGACAACTCCATTCTTCGGAATCCGCACCTAAAGTTTCCCATTTTTCATTCAGTAGAATTGAATTAAAAATAATGTGAAATGTTGGAAAAACTTCCTAAACCTCTAGAACTTGCATAAATAGGACCCGACTACCCTAAAACCCTCACAAGTGACGTCATGAAGTGTAATGTACGTAAATTTGGTAAGCCGCCTCATTTGACCCGAGGTGGGCCCATTGTCCCCGGATTTTCCTTATTGTTACGTTTGATCTATTTCGAAACAGAATCCAAAGAAAACTTTTGATCCTTATTTCGTTCACCGAATGACAAGTACTGTAACTATGCTAACGAGAATACTCCTACGATGATAATGATAATGATGATGTTAAGAAAGAGGATATGCTTATGATAAGTACGACAAGAATGATTCCATGACTAAGATTCTTGAGCTAAGAATCTAGTGAGAATGTGAAAGTGTTATACTAGTTCTTGAACCTCAATTCTATTCCTTAGCTATGACACTAGCTTCTAAAAGACTCCAAAGCATATGAATTGGCGGTTATAATGCCCATGATTTCATTCTATGCTCTGTCTTAAGGCTATTTTCCGTTGGTAGTCTCACCTTAAAATACTCGTTCCTTCAAGGTGAGACAAAGTGACCATGATTATTCCATAATGTAATCGGAGGTCACCGACCTTATGTCACTCCGATGGACACATGACTTTCTTTAGGCTCTCATGCATGCCAATTGTATGACACATGTATATGTATATGGGGAAAAGGGGAAGGGCCACTGTTATATCACCACCTGATTCAGCTGGATTTCGTCCCGGACGCGGGATATGGGAGAGCCGGATACGGCGTCTGTATATGTGATATATATATATATATATATATTATGTTGGGACACTGTTGGGGAGGGGGTGGGAGAGCCGATGTACTCGGCGTCTGTGAATGTAAATAAAGAACACCGTTTTCTGAAATGTTCTGTTTTTTGTATATGTAAACAAGAAGCACCGTTTTTCTGAATAAGAAACTAAGCATGCATGGCATCTGCCTGAAGGGTATTCATATGTACAGGTTGCTTCTGTCCCAAGATAAGCTCTATATGCCTATTCCGTTATTATTCATACTGTATATTCCTTTATTATGTCACTATACATGCCTTACATACTCAGTACATTACTCGTACGGACCCCTCTTCTTTGGGGGTTGCGTTCATGCCGCGCAGGTACACCAGATGAGCCACAGCTATCATAGAAGATGTTCCAGCGAAGTTGGCAGGCTCCACTTGTTCTGGAGTACTGCCGAGTCAGAGTATCTCATCTATGATGTATGTTTGATGTTAGAGACTTTGCAGACAGAGTCGTATGTATTGGGTTGTCAGTCTGTAAGCGGCTCCAGCAGCCGATATGCTATTATGTTTCATGTCACGAGTCTTATATGATGTCAGATTTTACTTATGAAAAAAAAATATGTGGGAGAGCTTACTATGTATTTCTTTCTTAATTGATTCAAGAGTTTCTATATGTAACAAGAGTCAGCGGGTTCGCTCGGCTCCGGATATGGGGTCGGGCGCCCATCACATCCTAGTAAAGTCGGGGTGTGACATGTATATGAAGGTAAGCATGTTCCAAATGAAAATAGTTTTCCTATGATTATGAGCACAAGAATAATAAAGAAACGTATAATGAGTATGATAAGTAATAGAATGAGTGGTGCTCGGTGGTTAGCCCCGGGTACCCGTCATGGCCCCTAGTCGGGTCATGAAAAAAGTGGTATCAGAGCATTTCAGTCCTAGGAAGTGTCTTCGAGCCGTGTCTAGTAGAGTCTTGTTTATGGTGTGTTGCGCACCACACTAATAAACAGGAGGCTACAGGGTATTTAGGAAAAATGACCATCTTTCTTCTTAAGAGATCGTGCGATAGAGCTGTGTTATAAGATTATCTCCTCCCTAATAGTGTGCTATGATTTTAGAAATGCCGCCAAAGGGAAAAGCTACAACCGCCCAGAAGGGCAAGACTACAATGAAAAGACGGGTAGAAAGAGAGTCGCCAATGAATGTAGAAGAGGGCGAATCACAAAATGAGGCTCCATCTAATACTTCTCCCATTCCGCCTATTATAGAAGAACAGGAAGGGGCATCAGCTCCAGCTCCTATGCCTCCAATTCCTCCACTGGCTGCTTTGGGTCAACAAGTGACTGAGGCTATTCATCTATTGACACAGTTAGTTGCCGCCCAGGCACAACGGCAGAATACGGGTCCAAGTGATCGGGCAGCTAGTACTAGAGCCCGTGATTTCATGAGTTTGAGTCCGCCGGTTTTTTTCGGGTCAAAGCCGAATGAAGACCCGCAAAGTTTTATTGATGAAAATCTGAGAACATTGAAGATTATTCATGCCTCCGAAATTGAATCTGTGGAGTTGGCATCTTATAGACTCCGAGATATGGCGGTATTATAGTACAATAATTGGATATCATCAAGAAAAAAGGATGTGCCTGTAACGACCCAACTCCGTAGGCCGCGACTAGTGTCCGTGCTGGACACCCAAACGTACCCAATAACCCAGACTAGCATATCAGCAGAATATTTTTAAATGTAAAAGTCAATTGGCGTTAGTAATCATCATAAATGAACCGACATAGTACATGGGAGCCGATAAGGCTATCACAGATCATATCATCCCAAAACATATACAAAACCCACACAAGAATGTCTACAGATCTCTACAGATTATAACAGAATCATATGACGGGACAGGGCTCCGTCATACCCCTGAATAGCATACATATATACAATAGCAGCAGACTGTACCAACATATAGGCTCTGGACAAAAGAGCACTCCCAAAATAGCAGAATAGATGTCCTAGGCAGGCGGGTCAGCAAATCTGTCGTCTGTACCTGCGCGGCATGAAAACGCAGCCCCCGAAGGAAGGGGGTCAGTACGAAATATGTCCTGAGTATGTAAAGCACGGAACGTAGTAAACAAAGTCATAATCGAAGCAGAAGATACAGAAAATGAACTGAATATCCAGATTAGCAAGATGCTGATCATATAGCATAAATAGTATTCGCTGAAAACATATGTCGTACCTGGTCCCATTACGGAACAAGATCATAACCAAAACAGAACTTACAGAGAAGTGAGTGTAACATTCGAAGTATCAAATGCATATTTTCAAAACATGAGGAGTGTGTACAGAAACATATACCATATCATATCCGACCCCTGCCAAGGGACTCGGCAAACAGAACGTGGCCACCCCCCGACGCTGGTGCCACCACACATAAGGAGCAGAATAGGGGATAACCCCGTAACATAACATATCATATCAGATGGCCATATCAGATCATATCTTATCAGAATGTGTGTACATGGCACAACATACTCCACAACCCATGCACATATATACCTGCCCCCTCACATCGAGGCACGGCAAACAATGCAGTGGAATACGCTTGACAACATATCCTGGCCCGGGCTCAGTGGGGGAAACATTGAGGCATCCACGAATGGAGTAGTGAGAAACTAAATTCAATAAAAATACCATATATTTCCAGAGACTCAATGAGGCATATCGGATGACAAATCAAACCAATGAAATCGGACAGAATCATAGTAAGTGTATGTCGTATGTCATAATGAGTTACGGAAGAATAATCATTCAGGGATCATTTTCATATTCCAAAATAGTTTACCAGACTCGAGGGAATCATTAAAACAATTTTCCTTAGTAGTTAAAAGGATAGTTAAAACGTTTCATTTTATATTGTTTGAAAATAAGGCAATAGTACACTAAAAGGCAAAGCGGGAATAGTGGGAGACTAAATGAGACACAAAATATCATACCTTTACAGAGATTCAATAAAGTATTTAGAATAAATATCATTGGTAGTTAGAAGAGTAGTTAAGGCGTTTCCTTTAGAACCGCTTGAAATTAAGTTATAACACAAAAAGGGTAAAGTCGGAAATAGTGGGCCCACCTCGGGACAACCGAAGCGGTGGGCTCAAATTACGTATATTAAGCTTATGGAGTCACCTACGGAGGTCCTAGGGACATTTCATAACTTTCTAGACAATTTGCGGAAGTTTACACAATTCTTTAACAAAGCATACTTATAGGATTCAATTCCAGTGAATGAAAAAGGGACAATTTGAAACGCGGATTCCGAAAGACAGAATATTTCCCGAGGCTCGAATCCGATCCTAGTACATCTAGGACATGCCAAAAGAAGAATTGGGATAGCTTTACATACCTTTTATGCTTTTTACGCCTTTCCAAGTTCACTACCCGTTTCGTCCAAAATCTACAAATGGTCACATTTACCAAATGTTAACCCTAAGACTTTAGGACTTAAATATCAAATCAACACTTTTCTACAGAAATTTGGGCAGCATTTCCCCTATACATATAGCATCCCCGAGAATTCAACTCGGCCAAACAATCAACAACAACCCAATAACAACACTAACAACAACAACAATAACTACAAGACACAATATGGCACAACTAGTTCCCTTTCTAACATAGTGCGATACTTCCATTTCAACTTCAAATTTCCAAACAAATCTCAAGGGTTTCACATTCATCATTAATCAAGATCATCACAATATAATTTGGAAGCATTTCATATCAATTCCACAAAATATTCACAAGATATACACAATATACAAGCTTTCCACCAAAGTCATAATTCCACCAAAACTTCTAATCTTTAACAAACATTTTCATAACATGTTTCTATCTTCCAACTTCATCAACAATCATCATACTTTACACCTTACGACTTCATTTCCACAATATCATAAAATCATATTAGAATGACATAACCTTTTACATTCCATTTCAATGCCAACTTAAATCATATTATCTTCCTTTACATTATAAGGATCACAACAACACAACCAACATATTAAACAAAATTAATTCATTCCCATTCTAATCTCCATATACCACACGGCCAATACCTATATTTCCAACTTCAACCAAATTCATTCAACTTTCATTCTCAATATGAATTCCATCATACTCACAACTAGAATACAACATAAATTTAACTCACCATACGTATATAACATACCTACACACACGGCTACATGCCAACTTACATACCCACTTTGCAAACTTCCATATTTCCATACTTTCTACTCATTTCTACATACTACAACACAAACAAACCTTCATAGCATAATAACATGGAATGAATTCTTACCTTTTTCTCCAATCTTCTTCACTTAACCAAAGTGCGGAAACGATGAAACGGATGAACCATCTTCCGAAATAATCATACCACGTTGTAGAGGGTACTTGAATTGGTAGGAATACTACAAGAAAATAATTTTTGGAACAAGATTTAAGGTACTCAATTTCCATGGGTCTTGGCCGAAATGGCCCTTTGTTTTTGTTCTTCATCTTTTGTGTTTCTTGAAAATTCTAATGGATAAGTGATAATATATGGTCCCTTTCATCTATTTTAACACATGGAAAATTCATTAATTTCTTTGTGGGTTTGGCCCATGGATTTGGCCGGCCACCCTCTTAAACTTGGGCCTAATTTTTTTTCTTTTTATTTTTCTTGGGCCAAACCGGTTGGTCCCGAGTTGGGCATAGCCCACTGAGCTTTCGACCTTAAAACGTCCATATCTCCTTGTACCGACTTCACCTAGGAACGCACGACCTATGGTTGGAAAGCTAATTCAATTATCTATAACTTCTATCTCTTGATATTTTTCCAAATTCCTCACTTATCATACCGTTTTTGCCCCTCCAAGTCAGGTCACCCGGAAACGTTTTCTTAAAAATATTCGTTTGGAGGGCTTCCACTTTGATTTGGCCCAAGGGTCCTTCATGAGTTGTGTTTAACTTTACATATGTGATTCATATATCTTGTCACATGTTCCAAAAAAAAATCTTGACGTGTGGGCCCCACCTCAGCTTACAAATAATTCGACGTTCAAAAATACGGGATATAACAGTGCCTCCTCCCATTTGACAAGAATTTGTAGAGCCTTCATCCGCCACTATTTGCCACCCGAGGTCCGCCAAGCTAGAGCGGATAGGTTCTTAAATTTGAAACAGGGAAATATGAATGCCTGGGAGTATAGCCTTCAGTTTAATTCATTGGCTAGATATACCCCGACTATGGTGGCCGACATTGGGGATAGAGTGCATAGATTCGTGAGTGGATTAGGGCCACATTTATTCAAGGATTGCTTGACGGCTTCGTTGCTAGATGGGATTGATATTTCCCGTATTCAAGCCCATGCCCAGAATTTAGAGGGACGACAACATCCACAAAGGGGTGATCGTGATATTGATAGAGGACAAAGCAAGAGGGCCAGATCTATGGGGGCAGGTAGTGATTATAGAGGGGGATCGAGGTAGACATATCCCAGACATTCAAGTCAGTCGGCAACTAGTGCGCCTCCACGATTTGCATGTAGGAGATTTGACTGCTCCATTCCGTCAGGATAGGGTCAGAGTTCGAGAGCTTCAGGTTTTCAGTTTAGTGGTGATCATAGTAAGAGAAGACCACCAGTGCCGCGATGTAGTCAGTGCGATAAATTACATTCGGGGCCATATCGCCAAGGCACAAATGCTTGCTATGTTTGTGGATAGACCGAGAACTTGATGCGTGATTGCCCCTCAAGGTATGGTAGAGGTGGGGTTCAGCCCACAGGATCAACAGCTGGTTCTTCTTCGGTGAGCCCGGTAGGGCAGACTTCCCAGATTCCAGTAGGTCGAGGTAGAGGCAGAGGGGGAGCATCTACTTCAGGTGCCACTCAGCCCCGTATGTATGCTTTATCGGGACGACAGGATCTTGAGTCCTCCCGGGATGTGGTTACAGGTACATTATCTGTATTTTCCCAAGATGTGTATGTATTGATAGATCTGGGTTCTACCCTGTCTTATATTACTCCGTATTTTGCTGGTCGTATTGGGGTGAAACCCGAGCCAATTAAACCTTTTGAGGTATCTACTCCGGTTGGTGATCCCGTGATAGCTAGACAATTGTGTAATTATGATATGCGACCGCTAGACTAAAGCTGATTTAGTTGAGTTGGAAATATTAGATTTCGATGTGATTATGGGTATGGATTGGTTGGCCTCATGTTATGCTAATGTTGATTGCCGAATGAAAGTAGTTCGATTTCAATTTCCGGGAGAGCCTGTGCTTGAATGGAAGGGTAATACAGCATCTCCAAGAGTTAGGTTTATTTCCTACCTTAAGGTAAGAAAGATGATAGTTAAGGGCTATATTTATCACTTAATCCGAGTTCATGATACCGAAGCAAATTTGCCAACTTTCCAATCCGTTCTGGTAGTGAATGAATTCCCGGATGTATTTCTAGATGAACTTCCAGGCCTTTCTCCGGAAATAGAAAATGATTTCGCTACTGATGTGTTGCCGGACACCAAGCCTATTTCTATTCCTCCTTACCGAATGGCTCCGATAGAATTGAAAGAGTTAAAGGCCCGGTTGAAGGATTTGCTTGAGAAGGGGTTTATTAGACCCAGTTCGTCACCGTGGGGAGCACCTGTCCTATTTGTAAGAAAGAAATATGACTCCCTACGAATGTGCATCGATTATAGGCAGTTGAATAAGGTGACGATAAAGAACAAATATCCTCTTCCAAGGATTGATGATTTGTTTGATCAACTACAAGGTGACAAGTGGTTTTCCAAAATAGACTTGAGGTCAGGTTATCACCAAGTGAGAGTTAAGGAAAAAGATATTCCCAAAACAGCTTTTAGAACGAGATATGGCCATTATGAATTCCGGGTGATGTCGTTTGGGTTAACTAATGGCCCGGCAGTGTTCATGAATTTGATGAATAATGTATTCAAGCCTCTTTTGGATTTATTCATAATAGTCTTCATTGACGATATTCTAGTATACTCTCGCACAGAATCAGAACATGCAAATCATTTACGTATTGTTCTTGGAATTCTTCAAACTTGAGAATTGTATGCAAAATTTTCGAAATGCGAGTTTTGGCTGAATTCTGTGGCATTTATGGGTCATGTTATTCAGATGATGGCATTCGAGTTGATACTCAGAAAATTGAAGCTGTGAAGACTTGGCCAAGGCCTACAACGCCTACAGAAGTTCGTAGCTTTCTGGGATTGGCAGGGTACTATAGAAGGTCCGTAGAAGGATTTTCCTCTATTTCAGCCCCATTGAAGAAGCTAACCCAAAAGTCAGCTAAATTTCAATGGAATGATGCTTGTGAACGCAGCTTCCAAGAGTTGAAGGACAGATTAATTTCATCTCCAGTCTTAACACTCCCAGAAAGGGCCAGATGGTTATGTTGTATATTGTGATGCTTCCGGTGTTGGATTAGGATGTGTGTTAATGCAGCACGGTAAAGTCATCGCTTATGCCTCAAGAAAATTAAGGAAGCATGAAAAGAACCACCCAACTCATGATCTCAAATTAGCTGCAGTTATTAATGCATTAAAGACGTGGAGACATTACTTGTATGGTGTGCATGTTGATATCTATACATATCACAAGAGTCTTAATACATTTTCAGAAAGAAGGAGTTGAATCTGTTGCAGAGGCGGTGGTTAGAATTATTGAAAGATTATGATGTGAGTATTTTATACCACCCTGGAAAGGCAAATGTAGTAGTTGATGCGCTTAGCCGCCGATTGATGGGCAGCCTATGTGAAGTTCCTTCGGAAAAGGAAGAATTAATTCATGAGCTCCACCAACTAGCTAATCTTGGAGTACGTCTAATTGATTCAGGTAGTGCAGGCATTGGTATTAATGATCCCACAATTTCTTCCCTGAATATGGAAGTAAAAGAGCGTCAATATAAATATCCTCATTTGAGCCATTACAGAGACACATTTCATGAAAAAGAGAAGTCTCCATTTGAAACTTCTATGGATGGATTCTTAGATACCGAGACAGGTTATGTGTTCCGAATGTTGCAGAATTGCGTCGTCAAATTCTAGAAGAAGCTCATTATTCTCGGTATTCTATTTACCCAGGTGCAACAAAGATGTATCATGATCTCAAGTTGATATATTGGTGGGATGGCATGAAGAGAGACATAGCAGAATTTGTAGCTCAATGTCCAAATTGCCAGCAAGTCAAAATCGAACATCAAAAGCCAAGAGGATTATTGCAAGCAATAGATATCCCTATTTTCAAATGGGAAGTGGTCGATATGTACTTTATTGTGGGATTAACTCGTTCCCGAAGCAAGTATGATTCCATATGGGTGATTGTGGACAGACTCACGAAAGCAGCTCATTTTCCTCCAGTCAGAACCACATACTCAGCAGAAGATTATGAAAGGTTGTATCTCAAGGAGATTGTCCGACTCCATGGTATTCCAGTATCCATTATCATAGATAGAGGAGCGCAATTTACAGTCAAGTTCTGGAAATCTTTCCAAGAAGGTCTAGGTACTCAAGTAAAGCTTAGCACGACATTTCATCCGCAGACTGATGGGCAAGCCGAACGTACCATGCGGACCATGGAGGATATGTTAAGAGCATGTGTTCTAGCTTTTGGTGGTAGTTGGGATGACCACTTACCTCTTATTGAGTTTGCACACAACAATAGCTACCATTCCAGTATCCAAATGGCTCCGTATAAAGCTCTATATGGAAGGGAGTGTAGATCCCCAATTGGATGGTTTGAAATAAGAGAAGTACAGCTAATAGGACTTGAGTTGATTCAACAAGCAGTAGAAAAATTCAAGGTGATCCGAGATCGATTATTGACAGCCCAAAGTTGCCAAATATCTTATGCGGGCAATCGCTGGCGAGACTTAGAATTTCAAGTTGATGATTGGGTATTCTTAAAGGTGTCACCAATGAAAGGAGTGATGAGATTTGGTAAGAATGGAAAGTTAAGTCCTCGGTACATTGGACCCTATAAGATTATCCGCAAGGTGGGTCAAGTAGCTTACGAATTCGACTTGCCTCTAGAACTTGAATCTGTCCATCCAGTTTTCTATGTTTCAATGCTCCGCAAGTGTGTTGGAGATCCTACGAGGATTGTTCCAATAGATGATGTTCAAGTGACAAAAAAGCTAGTCTATGAAGAAGTGCCCATTGCCATATTAGACAGGCAAGTACGGAGACTTCGAAATAAGGAAGTGGCCTCAGTTAAAGTCTTATGGTGAAATAACAACCGAGAAGAAATGACTTGGGAAGCAGAACAGTGTATGAAATCCACATACCTGCACTTATTTTAGCCCCGGAAGAAAGCCAAGATGCAACACCGAGATGATGAGGTATGTAGGTTCTTCTTTTTATGTATATGGGTCGTGTGTGGCCAAATTATATTGCTATTGTGTTGTGGCCCGGTCAGGCAATGTTATTATAGGTTGTTGTGACAGGATGGTAGTGCCATATTACAGGGGAAACTCTGGTGAAATTTTCGTAGAATTCCCGAGTGCTTAATGTTCCAAAAAGGGGGGAAGAATGTTACACCCCGAAAAGTTCCCGTTAGAGTACAGTGAATAGACTAACGAACGGCACGACATATATGATGTTTTGATAAGTCAGAAATAACATTTGATGACTTTAAATGAGGTTTCAAAGACATTCGAGGAAGGAGACAGATGTTGCCAAGAAAGGAAAGGTATATGCTATGTATCGGAAGACGATTTACGAGTAATGAGTTAATAATGACTTAATGGTGTCTTGGAGAAGAAGTATAACGCCCCTAGATTGTTAATGAGGGGATAAACAAGTGTTAAGAGGGATGCATAAGGATTGGAGATCAAACGAGTCGACGAGAATGAGTTCGGAAGAACTGGCCATTATACGGCCCAACATACTAGCTGTATAAATTATACTGGCCGTATGTTTGGCCGTATAATCAGCCCAGATTGGCACCCCTCACTGGACCAAAAGTATGACCAAACATACCGTCAGTATAATTTATACGGACCGTATGTTGGTCCGTATGTTCATGTCGTGATAGATTTAAAAAGTTGATATAAGGACCTCTCTCATTTAATTCATTTCATTTCCTCACTTCATACTTCAAGAATTCTCAAGAACCCTCTCCATTCTTCATCCACAAGAACCTAAGAGAAATCTATGATCAACTTCATCAAACCCACAAAATCAAGTGTATGAAACACATTAAAGTTCATCTAAGCCAAGAAATTCCTATGGAAGTGAACTAGGGTTTTGGTGCAAGAAGAGTATTTCCACTCAAGGCTTATTCTTCCATTATATAAGGTGAGTTTTATGATCATTCCATGTTGTTTGAGGTGTGGAAAATTTGAAACACTTGGATTGTAGAAGGATATAGAAAATGGGTTATGAATGTGGGAATAGTGTCATTTTGAGTAAGTAGTTTGGAGTGAATCATGAATATTGATATGTTGTGAGTGTAAGTATGCTATAAGTGACATTTAAAATATGGGATAAGTATTATATGTGAGAAAATGCTATAGTGAACTATGACCACGATTATGGAGGAATTGAAGTCAAATTGTGAAATGTCGATAATGTAGATGAATGATGATTGTTGTTTATAATATTGTGAATGTTGTGATGGATGTTTGGGAGTTGATATGTAAAATGAGGAAAGTTATATAAACAAAGGAAATGCTGCCCAATTTTCTCTACCATTAGTAAGCATGTTCTTATGATTGATTAGCTAATGTTACTACAAACCTTCTTGAAGGTAGAAACGCGAGCAACCAAGAAGAACGATCAAACGATAGAGTAGCTAAACGAAAGAGGTATGTAAAGCTAATCCTTTCCTTCTAAGGCATGAATCTTCCTAATTTTCCATAATCTTCCTAAATAACAGAAATTACGAGTCCATGACTATAAAGAGCTACTTACATACATGATAAAGAAAAAGGATACGATACGAGCATGTTAATGATGAATGATGAATCTAAGACTAGAAGTCCTAAAGCTCATGATATGACATTCCTACGAAGCTAATGATCCTTGTATGATTCCTATGATATTATTTTCCCTACCTCTCCATGACTTTCTTACATTCCGGGAACTATGAGTCAACGTTGATAAAGAGCTTCTTATAAGATAAAGATGAGAAATATGTCATGAATAGGATGATAATGATGACGATGAGTAAGTATAAAGAATCCTAGATTAACATACGATGTCCATGAGATTAATGATCCTAAGTATGGTTCCATCGATGCTTTTTCTTGTGTACACTCACCTTAAAATGTTTATCCCTTCAAGGTGAGATATGATGATTATGACCACTCAATAATCTAATCGAGGGTTCACGACCTTATGTCACCCTGACATAGCCATATATGCCTTCAATTTCTAATGTATGTTTTGATGATAAATGTATAATGATGCTAAGTTATGATAAGGTCATGATATGCCCATGAAATGTATAATAATGATAAGTTTATGTTGACTATATGACGATACGATTCCACCACGCCTAGTTGGCCGGGCATGTCACCGTGACGACGGGCTGCATATGATTCCGCCATGCCTAAATGGCCGGGCATGTCACCGCTAAGGCGGGCTGCTATGTTTACACCGAGCCTAGAGGGTCGGGCATGACACCACTAGTGGGCGGCATATGATGGTTACCCGGACGCGGGTTAACGATGATGATATATATATGATACAATGATGTATGCGCTACGATGGTACATGTACTACGATTATATATTATATATGCATGAAATGTATCCATCCTTAAAGGTTACGCAAGTTACATCCTCATCTTATTGTCTTATGATTTCTCTAATATGTTCATTTCATTCATGCCTTACATACTCAGTACAATGTTCGTACTGACGTCCGTTTTCTTTGGATGTTGTGTTCGTGCCCACAGGTAGACAGGGAGGTGATCCAGACTTGTAGGAGCTACTAGTTGATTTAAGAGCACTCCATTGTCCCGAAGGTGCCATTGGCTTATTCTTTTGTGTATCTACATATGTATTTTGGGCATGACGGGGTCCTGTCCCATCCTATGTCTAGCACTCTAGTAGAGGCTCGTAGATACGTATGTGTTGGTAGTATGGTCTCACGGTTTCTCCTCGTATGTGTATATATCATTTTAATAGCCGAAGGGCTTATGTATATGAAGGTAAGCAAGTTCCAAATGAAAATAGTTTTGCTATGATTATGAGCACAAGAATAATGAAGAAACGTATAATGAGTATGATAAGTAATAAAATAAGTGGTGCTCGGTGATTAGCCCCGGGTACCCGTCATGGCCCCTAGTCAGGTCGTGACATTCATTATCTTCGATGGATGACCAATGTCTTTTTCGTGCCCATGCTAGAGGGGAAGTGGAGAATGTGCATAGACTTGAGAGATTTGAATATAGCATGTCTGAAAGATTCCTTCCTTTTGCAAAATATTGACCAACTGATAGATTCAACAGCGGGACACGAAATGCTCAGGTTCTATGCTACTTACTCTAGATACAACTACATCCTTATGGAATCATATAACTAAGAGAAAACTGCATTAAGCACTTACCAAGGTATGTATTTCCTTATAGTCATACCTTTCGGACTTAAAAATGCAGGTACTACATACTAGTGGCTCGTCACTAAGATGTTCAAAGACCAAATCTGCAAGATAATGGAAGTCTATATCGATGATATGCTGGTAAAATCCCTATGTATGGAGGATCACCTTACTATTTAAAGGAGTCCTTTACGATACATGAAGCTGAACCCAAAGAAGTGTGCATTCAGAGTCTTTTCGGGCAAGTTCTTCAGTTTCTTGGTTTCAATGCGAGGAATTAAGGTCAACCCCGAGAAGATAAAGGCAATCAAGGAAATCCAAGATGTGCTTTCAAGCACAAAAGATGTTTAGAGATTGACTGGAAAAATAGCCATTCTCAACGGGTTTATATCCCCATCTCTGAAAAGATACCACAAGTTCCTCCTAATTCTTAGAAAGCACTAGAACTTTGAGTGGCGCCCACAGTGTCAGAACGCCCTATCGGAGTTAAAAGGGAACCTCACTCACCCGCCATTACTTTCAAAGCTGTAAAATAGGGAATAACTCCTTATTTACATGGCGGTCTTCGAGGTAGACCTAAGTGCAATACACTCCCAGAAAGAAAAAAGTACATAGTTTTGAATCTATTATGTAAGTAAACTTTGCAAGATACTGAAATTAGATACCCTCGCTTAGAAAGACTAGCATTAGCGTTAGTAATTACCTCTCGAAAGTGAAGTCCCAATTTTCATTGTCATCCATTTTAGTCATTATGACCTTTCCATTGCGAAATGTATTGCATAAAGGGATTAGTGTGCACAACCAGTTATCTATCCTATTGTGTACCAGATTTTTCCCTATAGGATAGAACACGTTATCCTACCTATTCCAAGCTAGCTTCTACGGAACCGTAAAGAGCAGTAACGTAAGGGCACCGTATTTTTATGTGGAAACCACTGGCTCACAAGGGTGACACAATCACGACCTACACCACTTTAGGATTTTTGCCAAACTCCACTGCAACCGTGAGCCTTTGCAAATTTAAGTTACAACTCTGTAACCTAGGAACTAAACTCTAATTTCTATCTGACTAATTTTCTTAGACTAATGAGCCCACTTCAATTTATCTCAACTTGAAGCTGAATTTGACTAACGTTTATACCTATAATTATTGCTTTTAAGAAAGCTGATAAAGGTACAACTTGATAAACAATCCTAATACACGAATCTAGACTCAAGACTGTAAAGCATAAACTCTGTAAAATAGATTCCTTAATCTTTTTCAAAGTATCAGGGCACCCTTCTGGTAATTAGAATTCTCTCAAATATAGCATTCATAGTGTTTGCTCAATATTCTAATTTTATTTCTTTGTGAGTGTGTAAATCTTCTTCATGGCATGACTTGAAAATTTATTGCACTAGGTTTACAACAAGTCGGCAAAACTCAATCCCTACATAGTAAGGCCCATTATGAGAGTTAGAGTTGACTTGGGATTCTTGCATTCACGCGGCTTTAGTGTACTTGCAGGAGTCTAAAGTATCTTGATAATAATGGCAAGAGATCCTGTATACTTTTCCGCCAAGTCTTTACCATAAAATACAAATCCTACTCACAGTAGGACTCTGAGATAGAATATGTTCTTAGACCTGGATCAAGCACTTGGTTCTTCCTTCTCTGGATCTTCTTAGTGCCTGAGATGGAACATGTCCATAGTCCTATTTCATTCACCCTTGTCCTGCATATGTCTCTGATCTATCCACTACACTTGTCTCTGTGTGGGAACAAAATTGCAGACCTGGTTTACTCACCTTGTTCATTTACTTTGTCATTCATCAAAACTCACACATGCGTATGCCAACAAATTCCCCCTCAAACTGATGTCTTTGCTAGCTTATGTCTAACCAGTTTCACACATCTCACTGCCTAGTAAATGAGCAACACATACCACTAAGATTGAGCCAGGTTAGCATATATGGGCTATAAACATTACACAGTACACACCTTCCCCCTTTTGGCATCATTAAAAGGTTGCTTCAGAATTCAGTTAAGCATTAATCTGAACGTGCAATATAAAACTCATGACCACTGGGGATATCACATATACGCATAATAGAAACATTTTATCACTTTATATCTTCCCAAATATTTTCAAGCACAGAAAAATAGCACAGAAATTTAAGGGAGCAACATTCCATTACAGTGAAAGAAAACACAAACAAAAGTTATCAAACAAACATACAGACCAACATAACCAAGAGCTAAGATAGTCTAAACATAAGGGATGGTTAAGGGAAATTAGAAGGGTGGTTTTGAGGTTAAAGAGGAGTCTTTAGTAAGGGCAGTGATCGGATCCTGAATAGTCTTTGTATTTTCTGCCTTTTCTTTATCCAGTATAGTCTGCAGAGTCACTAGCTGAGCGATTAAGACTTCTTGCTCACGTTGATACTTGACATCCAACATATCTATGTCATAGTATGCTCATCTTTCAATGCTGCAATCTCAGCCTCTTTGGCTGTAAGTTTATCCCTTAAGATTTGCAAATCCTCTTCGTCATCCCCAACTGGAACTGGTTGATCAACCTGTTCCACAATCCCAACAACATCCTTCGCCGACTGATACTATGTAACACTCTGCAAATCTGGATTAAGTGTGAATGTGTTAAATGAGTATTGTTGTGACAATTTAGACATATGAAGTTTATCGATATGAGTTTGGGTGAAAATAGTTATTTTAAGATCAACATGAATTGTGGGGTGCGTAAGATTCAATAGAATCGACTAAGTTCTTGGTAGACCTGACTTCCAGCCTATTTACGTGAAATACGTTGCGAATCTGAAAAAACTTAAAACATGAAAGTTGTAGATCTTCATAATACATTTCCAATGTATAGAGGAGCTTAAATGGAGCTTTGTGCTAAGAATTATGTACATTTTACTAAACACTATCGACAGTCGCGGCACCCTTGCGCCGCAAGGGCGGCGCGCGTTTTTGTGTTTTAGACCGATTTTTTGCCTTGTGCACGACACTTGGGAGGCAAGGGTGTCATAGGGGAGGTCCTTAATGATGGCCTTGCAATGCAAGGGTGGCGTGAGGGCCCATTTTTCAGGTTCCGAACCCTATAAGTTTAAAACTTTGTTATAGCTCTTTCCCACTTTATTTTAGCCATCTTTTTGAGAGAAAACAACCCCAAGGTTCCCAAAACGTATAGGGTAATTTATTGATCAAATCCCATCATTACAAAATCAACATAACATCAAATTAACACTAGTTCATCCTTCAAAACCATAGATTCTTGAAAATCGAAGTAAGAGAAACTGAAGGAAACTTTGGGAAACTTCTTAAAGGTATGTTCTTGGATCCTTACTGAGATTATTTAGAAAATTTGTACTAGTGTAGGGTATTACAAAAAATAATAATCCATGGGTGATTCAAGAGGGATTCAACAACACGTTTTTGGGCACGAAAAAGCCCTAGTTTTTTTTCATAAGGGTGGGAACTCTTAGAATTTGGTCAAGGTTTTGAACTTTATCATTAATAATCATTGTAGAGTGATTGTTGAACTTGGAGGAATACGTTTGAGCTGGAATTAAAGTATATCTAGATTTTTAAAATCTTCTCTGAAGTATGTCTATATTTTGAAACGTTTTAATATCCATCTAGTCTTTGAAAACGTCATTTGAAACATGTCTACTTTTATGAATGTTTTGAAAGAATGTTTGGCTTTGAGAATCCTCTTTTTCTTGTTGGTGCATGTTGAAACCCTAGTTTGGTGGTTGTCCTTTTGTTGAACTTATTTTCGAATAAAAAAGGGATATTGATCAAGGTCATGTGCATGTAGGGTCAAGCCCGCATCAAACCTTATAAGCATTATAATATTTTGATGACGTGTATTACCTCATTATGGGGTGATTGAACTTACATTCCAAAGATTGAAGCTTTAAACATGTTTTATCATTAAATGGGTCTCCTTGAACTTGAAACTGAATAAGTGATTTGAATAGGCTTTATGAGTTGATTGTGACTGGAAATACCTCTATTGTGAGAAGATGACTTGAAATGTGAATTCGGCTATAAGCCATGATTGATGATTCGGTAAATATGTCATGACATGTATTTGTTAGTTTGTTGGCCTTTATGGGCAAGTTGTGCTAGTCCAGAGGACAATTAGGCATTACTGATCCTAACGTATCGCTTATGAGCATTGCTGTGTTAGTGCTGAGGATGATTGACCTTCGTGGTGTGTAGCCCAGTGTATCTATTGTTATGCTAGTCTAGAGAACGATTAGCCTCCGTGGGAGTGTAGCCTCGGAGTATCTATTGTTGTGCTAGTCCAGAGGATGATTAGCCTCCAGGGTAGTGTAGCCCCAGTGTATCTATTGATGTGCTAGTTTGGAGGACGATTAGTGTTACACCTCAAAAAAATCCTCCATTGTTGTCCAAGTGAATGGACCCGCGAGGCGTACGAGTATCCGATTTTTTCACGAGTAAGAAATAACATTTGACGACCCTAAGTAAGATTCCGAAGGCAATTGCAATAAGAGATAGGTTCTGCTCCATAATGAATAATTATAGGTTTTGGAAATGTGAAAAGTTGCAGGTTTGCATTCTGGCCAGTTGGTCGTAAAGTGAAATACGGACCGTAAAGTGGTATACGGTCCGTAAACTGCCATGTCGTATTTTGGCTTCCAAAACTTCAACTTTCTGCCAAATGATCAAATGGTTAAATACGACCTCAAATACGGACCGTAAAGTGGTTTACGGCCCGTAAACCGTGATCGTAAATCACCATGTTTCAGCCTGAGTTTCTGGTTCTGATATAATTAAACACGACCACGAAGGACAGTCCGTAAACTAGAATACGGACCGTAAACCAAGTTTACGAACACTGTGCTGTTCATTTAAGATTAGACTTTGGGTTATTAAATAAGGGACCAAGTTTATTATTTCATTTTCACATTTCATCCCTTCTCTCTAAAACATCTCTCTACATTTATTCCACAAGATTTCAAGGATTATTAGTCATCAACAACACAAATCAAGTGAATCAAGTGTAAGGAGACCCATTAAGATCATTCAAGTCAAGAAAATCTTATTGAAGGACAACTAGGGTTTTTCCTTAAGTGGGGTATTTCGACCAAGGCTCGTTCCTACAACATCTAAGGTAAGATTTATGGTATTTATATGTTGTTTAAGGTATTTGAGAGTCAAAATTCTTGGACATTAGATGAGTACAGGAAAATGGGTCATGAATGATGAATAGTGATATTTTGAGAAATAGTTTGAATTGAGTTATGAGTCTTGATGTATTGTGATGTAAATGTGTTATAAATGATGTTGAGAACATGAGATGAGCAATGTACGTGAATGGACATAGTAGTGTGTTATAGCCATGGATATGAGTAATTGAAAGTAGGTCTAGAAATGTGGATAATGTGGGTGAATAATGATTATTGTTATGGTATTGTGAATGCACTATTGACGTTTGGGAGTTGATATACGCTATGGAGGAATGTCGTATAAATAAAGGAGATGCTGTTTGATTTTCTCTAGCTTTAGCCATGTGTGCTAGTTGTCGATTCTAACGATAGTATGACTTTAATGAAGGTAGAAATGCTAGCATTGGAGGAGAAAGTGCAAGTGGTAAATAGTTGAACGGAAAGGTATGTAAGGCTAACCCTTCTTTCATAAGGCATGGTTCTTTGGCCAATCATCTAAATCTTTTACGAGCTTATGATGTTCTCCAAATGCTTCTATCTTCAAAGCTACTAAGCTTATGATCCTCGATATGCTATGATTGTACTAAATTCCTCGAATGATGAGTAGGCCCATTAAGGCAAATGTGACGAATGACGATAATGATGACGATGATGATAATGATGTTAATAGAAATGATGCTTATGAGCTAGTATATGTATGACTATTATGGAACCCCGAGCTTATTAGGCCGTGTACGATATGTAAATAAGTATGTATACGATTACGAAACACGCGCACACCTCTGCAGATGGTACGGACAACCCTGACGCCTTGGTAAGGCCAGGTAGATGTAAGCCTGAAGCCTTGGTAGGGCCAGGTATGAGTAACCTTGAGCCTTGGTTGGCCAAGTATGTATGAAACACCGATCCTATGTAAATGCTATGTATATGATATGATTATGTATATGACGTGAATATGAATATGATACGACTATGTATATGAATGTGAATAAGGGCATGTATAGGAGTACGAGCACAAATATGGTACGGGTACTATTATGGAATACGGATAATGATGTATGTACACAAATACGTATTAGCAATGGAAAGTTCCTATGAAAGACAAGTAAGTGCTTATGACGATGATATTGCCATCTCCCATTCTATGCTATTTCTTATGTTGCTAATTATGCTTCTATATTGATATTGATCATGCTTTACATACTTAGTACATTCTTCGTACTGACGTCCTTTAGTTTGTGGACGCTGCGTTATGCCCGCAGGTGCACAGGGAGATAGGCTCGATCCATAGCTGTATTCTAAGAGACTACATAGTAGAGCTCCATTTCATTCGGAGCCATAGCTTTTGGGTACTTATTCTTTGTGTACATAATTATGGGCATAGCGGGGTCCTGTCCCGCTTATGTGATATGTTATACTCTTCTTAGAGGCTCGTAGACATGTGTATGTGGTTAGATGTGTTTGGCCTTGTCGGCCTATATTTTGTATACCATTTTGTTGGCCTCGTCGGCCCATATACATTGATGTGGCATAGATGCCTATGATGATATAAAGGCATTGTTGTCCAAAGGGACCAGTATGATTGATGGATATAAATACATGTTTTACTATGTGTCTCACCTAGATGTAAGCATAAGGGTAAGTTAAGGGGCGCCCGGGTGGGCTAGCACCGGGTGCTCGTCTTGGCCCTCTAGACGGGTCGTGGAAAAAGTGGCATCAGAGCAGTTCAGTCCTAGGGTGTGTCTTCGAGCCGTGTCTAGTAGAGTCTTGGTTATGGGTGTGTTGCGCGCCACTTATAAACAAGAAGCTGCGGACATTATAGGAATGAATGACCATCTTTCTTCGTAAGAATCGTGCGATAGAGCTATGATGTAAGAAATTCTTATTCCTTAATTGTGTGTTGTGTATTTCATAAATTCCTGTAAAGAGAAAGGATACAGCAGCCAAAAGGGCAAGACGGTGGCAGAAAAGCGGGCTGAAAGAGCACCGCTGTTATATATCCCGTATTTCGTACATTCGGATGTTTCAGGATAGTCGCGATAAGTTAAGGGCAAGGCTATATTTTTGATCTTTTTTAACACACAAGTTGCCTATGAATATTGTTGATGTGGAAATATTAAAGAAGGCTAGGGGTAAAAAGGGAAATTCACGAAGTGGTTCATGGAAATATTGAGAAGGGCTAGGGGCCAAATGGGGAATTCACAAGTTGGTCATGAAAAGGCCATGTGTAGCCGTGTGGGTGCATGGTAAGGCCATGTGGTCCCCACCCAAGGCTTGGCCAATTGACTCTAGCCAAGGGTGGGGCATGTGTTCCCCCTTGTATTGGTGGGAACTTTATATATAAGAGATGAGGGATGACAAAGCAATTCATTTATTCATCCTCACAATTCAAGAAAACTTGGAGAAACTTCAAAAAAAAAAAAAAAAGGAGGCCATATTCGGCCATGCTTGGCCGACCAAGAACCTAGAAAAAATTTGATCAAAAAATATTTTCTTCTAGTATTCCAACCAATTGGAACGTCCCTAATAACGTGGAGTGGTTGTTGGAGCAAGCCAATCATTTATTTGGGTGATCTACAAACCCTAGCCAAGTTAAGAAGATAAGTGGGAAAGGTAAGGTTTAATCTTCTTTTTCATATGTTATGAATGTTTTGTACATGTTGTAGTGTGTGGAAATGGATGAAAACTATGCAATTTTGTGTGTGGGGTGGTGGCCGAATATGGGCTGTTTGGTATGACAAAGAATGAATTAATTTTACTTAGTATTTTAGTTGTTGTTGTCGTGGATTTTATGATGCAAATAAAGGTTTAGTGGTTCAAGTTGGTATTGGAATTGTTTGTGGGATTGTTGAAGAAGTTAATATGATATTAGTATGGTTTCTTATATTTGTATGAATGAATTTGTTAATGTGTGGGTTGTTGATATAATTCATGAATTTGGAAGCGAGAGATGTGTTTGGAAGATTGTAAGTTGGGTTGTTGTGATTGAATTGAATATAAGTAAAATGTCATCGAATTATGTAAAAGGAGTTACTAACGTTAGAATGCATTTTGGATTGATTGATGAAGTTGTTAATGTGTAGATTTTTGGTGTAGTTCATGAATTTGGAAGAAAGGATTGTGTTGTTGTTGTCCTTATTAAGTTTGGAAGATTCCGGATTGTTGTTGATAATTTTTCCGAGTTGAATTCTCGGATTGTTGATTGATAATTTGGCCGAGTTAGATTCTCGGGGATGGTTGTATTTAATGGGGAAATGCTGTCGAAATTTCGGCAGATCATAAGTGAATTTATTTGAAGGACTAAGACGAGCGTATAACGATATGTCTAATGATTGTGTAAATTCTCTTAAATGTAGACTAGCAAGCTCGAACGAATAAGCGTAGCTAATAGGACGTGGAACAGGTATGTATGGCTTACCCTTTCTTTCTTTTGGCATGTCCTAGAGCTAAGTAAGTTATGATACGTATCTTGGGGTAACTCTATTCTTGATTCCGAGCTTGTTAATGATTCTTATTCACTTACTGATATGAGTATACTTAGTACAGTCGAGCTTATTGTACGATTGAATAACAAGCAAAGAATAAGGAGTTCTTGTTTTTTTAAAGAGTTCTGTAAGTAGTAATGTCCCTAACTCTCGTAGATGGTCTCGAATTGTCCTGGAAATGTTCGTAGAGGTTTCTATAATGAATAATGTCCATAACTTTCTTATACTAACTCGGATTGACTTGAAACGTGTTTATGGTTTACTTATGATTTCGAGAGAAATTAGTTTTGTACTAAAGGGAACATAAAGTTGATTTTCAAAACCACTCCGAAGGGGGTGCGAGATTTTACTATTTCGTTTCATTTACGATTTATGTTTACACTCCATTGCATTATTTCTTTGTGTTGATATTTGTGGATTAAGTTGTCTTGACACCAACATTATTATTATGCCGGAAGCGGCATGCCCGAAGGGGCCATCATTATTATTATGCCGGAAGCGGCATGCCCGAAGGGGCCATCATTATTATTATGCCGGAAGCGGCATGCCCGAAGGGGCCATCATTATTATTATGCCGGAAGCAGCATGCCCGAAGGGGCCATCATTATTATTATGCCGGAAGCGGCATGCCCGAAGGGGCCATCATTATTATTATGCCGGAAGCGGCATGCCCGAAGGGGCCATCATTATTACTATGCCGGAAGCGGCTGTCCGAAGGGACTATTGTGATACTATATTCACATTGTGTATGCTAGAATTTGTGTAAGGTACTACATGGCACGGATTAAAATGCTATTCCAGGTTACTCCCGGGTTGCTTTTAAACTGGTTTACTGTTATGCCTTTCCTTGTTTATGATTCAGTAATGCTTTACATATTCCGTACTAACCCCCTTTCTTCGGGGGCTGCGTTTCATGCCACGCAGGTGTATACAGATGAGTGGAAGACATTGGCTATAGGATGCTCCCATGCTATCAGCTGGATTGGCGAGCTCCATCTTAGTTCGGAGTGTTGCCGGGTCAAAGTACTTATGTTATGGTATTTTGTATATGTTAGAGACTTTGCAGACAGTGTCATGTGGATAGTACGTCGAGAAGTGCGAATCATTTGTAGATTTTAAAAGAGTATGTATTTTAGATGATTTCAATTGGTTTAAAGTACTTAATTGATTGAAAGTTTTCATAATCATTATAAAGATAATGATTTCTATGTGAAAAAGTTTCATGTTTTTAAAGGTTTTTGAAATGACAGGTTTTGATAGAGAGAATGTTTAAGGGTTCGCTCGACTCTGATGAGAGTCGGGTGCCCGTCATGCCCTGTCAATATTAGGGTGTGACAACCGCCACCGGTAGTAGAGGAAAGTGAGTCCCACAGTTCGACTCAATCCCAGTACTCCCGTTCAGTGCCTATATTCGAGGAGCGTGAGGGAGCCTCAGCCCCAGCTCCAGCACCTCCACCTGATGCTTCGGGCAAAGATGTGAAAGAGGCCATTAATTTGCTGACTCAATTGGTTGCGGCCCAGACTCAGAGGCAAAGTTTAGGGCAAGGTGATAGGGCTGTTAGTGCAAGGGCCCGCGACTTTATTACTTTGAACCCTTCGGAATTCTTCGGGTCAAAGCCGAAAGAGGACCCTCAGGATTTTATTGATGGCATGTTGAGGACGCTTCGATTGATACATGCTTCGGACACTGAATCGGTGGAGTTAGCGTCATATAGATGGAGAGATGTCTCGATCCAATGCTATATAGTCTGGATGGCTTCACGGGGAGCCAATGCACCTCCCCCGGTATGGCAAGAGTTTGTTGATGCTTTTTTCCGACATTACATGCCTCCACAAGTTCGGCGAGCTAGAGCCGATAAGTTCTTAAATTTGAGGCAAGGTAGTATGAGTGCTCTAGAGTATAGTCTCCGCTTCAATTCCTTGGCTAGGTATGCTTCGGCTATTGTAGCGGATATGGGGGACCGGGTACACCGATTTGTGAAAGGCCTAGGGCCACATTTGATGGAAAGATGCTTGACTGCGTCCCTTCAGGACGGTATGGATATTGCGCGCATTCAGGCCCATGCTCAGAACTTAGAAGAAAGCTTGCAACAGCAAAGAAGTGAACGCGAGAAAGATAGGGTCCATAGCAAGAGGGCCAGATCTTCAGGTCCGATGAGTGAGTTTAGAGGCGGGCACAGGCATCAGATGTCCAGGCTCTCAGGCTATTCTATGTCTAGCGCGCCTCCACGGTTTTTAGGCTAGAGATTCGACAGATCTACTCGTTCCGGGCCCAGTCAGAGTTATTCCGGGTCTCAGTTTAGAGATGATTCGGGTCAGGCAAGGCCACCCATACTACGATGTTTCCAGTGTGGGAAGTTACATTAGGGTCGATGCCGATTGGGTTTGGATGTTTGCTATTCGTGTGGTTGACCAGGCAATATCATGCGTGATTGCCCCTCAGTTCATGGTAGAGGTAGGACCCAGCCTTCAGGGTCGATAGCCGGATCTTCAGCATCTGTACGCCCTATGGGGCCAGGTTCACATGCTCCCGTCGACCATGGTAGAGGTAGGAGGAGAGCCCCCAGTTCCAGCGGTCCTCAGCACCGTGTTTATGCTTTGGCTGGACGCCAAGACCTTGAGTCTTCCCCTGATGTGGTTATAGGTATAATATCGGTATTCGCTCATGATGTATATGCTTTGATTAATCCAGGCTCCACCTTGTCATATGTTACTCCGTATGTTGCGGGTCTATTTAGAGTCGAACCGGAGTCGATTAAACCTTTTGAGGTGTCTACACCCGTGGGTGAATCGGTAATAGCTAGCCGAGTATATAGAAATTGTGTAATTATGATTTGTGAACGTCGTACCATGATTGATTTGCATGAGCTAGAAATGGTGGATTTTGATGTTATCATGGGCATGGATTAGTTGGCTTCTTGCTATGCCCATGTTGATTGTAGAATGAAAATTGTTCATTTCCAATTTCCGGGAGAACCAGTTTTAGAATGGAAGGGGAATACGGCGTCACCAAAAGGTAGGTTTATTTCCTATCTAAAGACAAGGAAAAGGATCACGAAAGGTTGCATCTATCATCTAGTTCGGGTTCAAGATGTAGAAGCTGAATCGCCGAATCTTTGGACAGTTCCCGTAGTAAACGAATTTCCGAATGTGTTCCGGGAAGAGCTTCCAGGCCTTCCTCCCGAGCGGGAGATTGATTTTTCTATTGATGTGTTTCCAGACACTAAGCCGATATCTATTCCTCCTTATAGAATGGCTCCCGCAGAATTGAAGGAGTTGAAGGAGCAACTGAAAGACCTGCTTCATAAAGGCTTTATTAGGCCTAGTTCATCCCCGTGGGGAACACCCGTACTGTTCGTCCGAAAGAAAGATGGCTCCTTGAGAATGTGCATTGATTATCGGCATTTGAACAAGGTGACGATTAAGAATAAATATCCTCTTCCAAGGATTGATGACTTATTTGATCAATTGCAAGGTGCCAAGTGGTTTTCAAAGATTGATTTGAGGTTCGGGTATCATCAAGTAAGAGTTAGGGAGAAAGATATCCCTAAGACGGCCTTCAGGACAAGATATGGTCATTTTGAGTTCCGGGTAATGTCGTTTGGACTAACAAATGCGCCAGCAGTGTTTATGGATTTGATGAACGATGTGTTCAGGCCCTTTCTGGATTTGTTTGTAATTGTATTTATCGACGATATCTTGGTGTATTCTAGATCCGAGGCAGAACATGCGGATCATTTGCGTACTGTCCTTGGAGTTCTTCAAACTCGAGAGTTGTTTGCAAAGTTTTCCAAATGCGAGTTTTGGTTGAACTCAGTGGCATTTCTGGGGCATATCGTTGCAGCCGATTGTATTCGAGTGGATAGTCAAAAGATTGAGGCCGTGAAAACTTGGCCAAGGCCCACAATTCCTACAGAGGTTCGTAGTTATCTGGGCTTAGCAGGTTACTACAGGAGATTCGCTGAAGGTTTTTCTTCTATTTCTGCACCACTCACAAAGTTGACCCAGAAATCGGCAAAGTTTTAATGGATAGATGCTTGTGAACGTAGCTTCCAAGAGTTGAAAAGTAGGTTGACTTCCGCCCCAGTCTTGACACTTCTAGAGGGATTGGAAGGATATGTTTCTTATTGCGATGCTTCTGGGGTTGGGTTAGGCTGTGTATTGATGCATCATGGTAAAGTGATTGCGTATGCCTCAAGGCAATTGTGGAAACATGAGCGGAATTATCCGACCCATGATCTAGAATTGGCCGCAGTGGTTCATGCGTTAAAGATATGGAGACATTATTTATATGGAGTCCATGTGGATATTTACACAGATCATAAGAGTCTCCAGTACATCTTCAAGCAGAAAGAGTTGAATTTGCGCAAACGACGATGGTTGGAACTGCTAAAAGATTATGATGTCGATATTTTGTATCACCCTAGAAAGGAAAATGTTGTAGATGATGCTCTTAGCCGCATATCCATGGGAAGTTTATGTGATGTACGACCAGAGAGAAGAGAAATGGCCCGCGAGCTCCAGCAATTAGCTAGCCTAAGAGTTCGAGTGGTGTACTCAGGCAGCGGGGGAACTACTATTCAGAATTCAGCGATCTCGTCGCTAGTAGCAGAAGTGAAAAAGCGACAATATGAGGATCCCATGCTAAGGCATTACAGAGATACACTCTCTTAGAAAGAGGAGTCATCATTTGAGCTTTCGGGAGATGGCGTTCTCCGTTGTCGAGGCAGATTGTGTGTTCCCGATCTGGCAGGTCTACGCCACCAGATATTGAAAGAAGCTCATTGTTCCCATTATTCTGTTCACCCCGGAGCGACGAAAATGTATCATGACCTTAAGTCTTTATATTGGTGGAATTTAATGAAAAAAGACATAGCGGGATTCGTAGCTCACTGTCCCAATTGTCAACAAGTGAAAATCAAGCACCAAAAGACGGGTGGATTGTTGCAAGATATAGAAATCCCAACTTGGAAATGGGAAGTGATTAACATGGACTTCATTTCAGGCTTACTCCGTTCTCGACGTAAGTATGATTCCATATGGGTGGTTGTGGATAGACTCACCAAGTCAGCTCATTTCTTACTGGTCAGAACGACCTATGTGGCAGAAGATTATGCAAAGCTTTATATTAAAGAGATAGTGAGACTCCATGGTGTTCCAGTATCTATTATCTCAGATAGAGGGACTCAGTTTACAGCCAACTTTTGGAAGTCTTTCCAAGAGGGTCTAGGGACCCAAGTGAACCTTAGTACAACATTTCACCCGCAGACTGATGGACAAGCTGAGCGTACCATTCAGACTCTTGAAGATATGTTGCGGGCATGTAAGATAGATTTTGGACGAAATTAGGATGATCATTTGCCACTCATTGAGTTTGCTTACAATAACAATTATCATTATAGTATCCAAATGGCACCGTATGAAGCTTTATATGGGCGAAAGTGTAGATCCCCAATTGGGTGGTTCGAAACAGGAGAGGCCAGACTGATGGGGCCAGACCTGGACCAGCAAGCCATAGAGAAAGTCAAGCTCATACAATATCGGTTATTAGCAGCCCAAAGTCGTCAAAAGTCCTATGCGGATAATCGCCAAAGAGACTTAGAGTTCCAAGTGAAAGATAGGGTATTCTTGAAAGTGTCACCGATGAAAGGTGTAATGAGATTTGGCAGAAAGGGGAAGCTTAGTCCCCGGTACATTGGACCTTATGAGATTGTGCGCAAAGTGGGCAAAGTGGCCTACGAATTAGATCTACCTCCGGATTTGGAGTCAGTTCACCCAGTTTTTCATGTCTCGATGCTTCGAAAATGTGTTGGAGATCCTACTAGGATCGTGCCAATAAGCGGTGTGAAAGTGACAGAAAAGTTGACTTATGAAGACGTGCCCATTGCCATACTAGATAGGCAAGTACGGAGGCTTAGAAACAAAGAAGTGGCCTCAGTTAAGGTTTTATGCAGAAGCAGTAAACGAGAAGAAATGACATGGGAAGCGGAAGAAAGTATGCAATCCATATACCCTCATTTATTTCAACCCTTGGGAGAGATTCAAGATGAAACATCAGCGGTATGAGGTATGTATAATTTCCTTTTCATGTTTTTCGTCGTCTGTGGCCATAGATATGTTGATATTATGACGTAGCCCTGTGAGGCGATGATATTTTGGGTTGTTGTGACAGGATGGTAGTGCCATATTATAGGGGAGACTCTGGCAAAATTTTTATAGAATCCCCGAAGACTTTAAACATTCGAGGACGAATGTTCTTAAGGGGGGGGGGGGGGGGGGGGAGAATGTTACACCTCAGAAAAATCCTCCATTGTTGTCCAAGTGAATAGACCCGCGAGGAGTACAAGTATCCGATGTTTTCATGAGTAAGAAATAACATCTGACAACCCTAAGTAAGATTCCGCAGGCAATTACAATAAGAGATAGGTTCTGCTCCATAATGAATAATTATAGGTTTTGGAAATGTGAAAAGTTGCAGGTTTCCATTCTGGCTAGTTGGTCGTAAAGTAAAATACGGACCATAAAGTGGTATACGGTCCGTAAACTGCCATGTCGTATTTTGGCTTCCAAAACTTCAACTTTCTGCCAAATGATCAAATGGTTAAATACGACCTGAAATACGGACCGTAAAGTGGTTTAGGGCCCGTAAACCGTGATCGTAAATCACCATGTTTCAGCCTGAGTTTCTGGTTCTGATATGATTACACACGACCATGAAGGATGGTCCGTAAACTGGAATACGGACCGTAAACCAAGTTGACGACCACTGTGCTGTTCATTTAAGATCAGACTTTGGGTTATTAAATAAGGGACCAAGTTTATTATTTCATTTCCACATTTCATCCCTTCTCTCTAAAACATCTTGTTACACCTCGGAAGATTCCCCGTACGTGTACTATGAATAAGACAACGAAGGTCATAGCGTATACGACATTTCGATGAGTAGGAATAGTGTTTGATAACCCCAAATGAGATTTCAAAACCATTTGAGATAAGGAAAGGAAGTTGTTAAGGAAAGCGAGTCGTAAGTCGTATATCGAGTAGGAATAACGAGCAACGAGTTGGTGAGGGAATAATGGTGTCTTAGAGACATAAAATGACGTCCCTTAGATTGGTATTGAAGTATTAAACAAGTGTTAAGAAGGTTCCATAAGGATCGGAGATCGAACGAGACAACGAGAACGAAAACGGAACCACTGGCATTATACGGTCCAACCTACGGACCGTATAATTTATACTGGCCGAATAATTGGCCGTATAATTGGCCAATGAAGGGACCAGCTACTGGACCAATTGTACGCCCATACATATGGTCCATATAAATAGTACGGACCGTATGTTGGTCCGTATAACGGGTCTCGGCCAGCTTTTAAATTAAGTGTAAGGGGTCATTTTTCATTTCACCCATTTCATTTCCCACTTCTTCCAACTCAAGAAGCCTCTAGGACTTTCCCTACACTTCAACCACAAGAGAAATCCAAGGGAAACTAAGATCAACAACATATAATCCATGAAATAAAGTGTATGAAAACTAAGTAGGGTTCATTTTCCTCAAAGAAAATCAAAGGAAGCGAAGAAGGGTTTTGATGCTAAGGTAGAAACTCAACTCAAGGCTTGTTCAACCAACTTCCAAGGTATGTTTTATGATCATTTCATGTTTTTTAAGGTATTATAAGGCTTAGATACTTGAAATGTTGAAGAACATAGAAAGTAGGTCATTATTGAGTGAATAGTGACATAATTGAATGATAGTGGAATTGAATCATGAAAGTTGAAGAGTTGTGATTATGAATACGTTATAATGATGTGTATATCATGAAACAAGTATTCAATGCGTGAAAACACAAAGATGAGCTATGAGGATAAATATGGGAAAATTGGAGGAAAATGGTGGATTTTGCTAAATATGCATAAATGATGAATGTTGATTGTGATATTGTGAGTAGTATTGTGAATGTTGGGAGTTGATATAGAACATGGAAAAATTAGTATAAACAAAGGAAGTGCTTCCCAACTTTTCCTAAAATTAACGATGCGTTCTTGTAGTCAATTAACTAATGTTAATTCGAATTCTCTCATGAAGGTAACGACGTGATATCGAAGGGGAACAAGTGAGCGATAGCTTAGTTAAACGACCAAGGTATGTGAGGCTAGTCCTTTATTTCTAATGGCATGATTCTTATAGCTCGAATTCCTATCCTCTTCATGAGCTTCTACATTCTGAAAAGTCGAAAGCCTATATCCATAAATGTTTATATAAGATAAGAGATATGGTACGATGATGCTAGATTGATGATAATGTTATTTAATGCCACACTCACCTTATGTGTTAGTTCCTTCAGGGTGAGGCAGAATGTCAATAATTTCTCCATAATGAAATCGGGGGATCACGACCTTACGTCTCCCCGATAGAGTAAAGTTGATCTTGAGCCTTATGCATGTACTATGATAAGATAAGTTTTTTATAAGGATCAAATTATTAAATGTATTTTATGATAAGCATGTCATGAGTATTTCACACCGGGCCTAGTTGGTCGAGCAGTCACCGCCAAGGCGGGCAGCTATACGGATACACCATGACCTTTTGGCATGGGCAGACACCACTAGTGGGCAGCATGAGATGGCACCCCGGAAGCGGGAGGCTTGGACGCGGGCTAATGTTATTGATTATCACACCGTTCCGACATGGACGAGCAGCTTGCATATTATGCATATATGACATGATGATGAGTATGAGTAAGACATCATGCATTACTTTCCACATGATTGTTATTCAGATCAAGATGTTCTCATTATATTATTGATGTCTTTCTTCATTTTTTATGCCTCTCATACTCAGTACAATATTCGTGCTGACGTCCATTTTCCTTGGACGCTGTGTTCATGCCCACAGGTAGACAGGGAGGTGAGCTTGGCCCAGATCCTCAGAAGCTGTCGGCCGATTGAGAGCGTTCCATTGTTTGGAGGTGCTCATGATTATTCCTTTTGGTACATATGTATATTTTGGGCATGACGGAGTCTTGTTCCGTCTATGTATACAGTATGCCAGTAGAGGCTCATAGATACGCAATGTGGGTCAGATGGTCTCACAAGATGTATATAAGTAATTATGTTCCCATATAAGATGTGATTTTCCAACTATTTGTATACTATATTGGTAAAAAGTTCATTAAATGAGTAAGACGAGTAGTAGAGTGAGTGGTGCTCGGCAGCTAGCTCCGGGTACCCGTCGCGGCCCTAGTTGGGTCGTGACAAAAGTGGTATCAGAGTAGTTCGTCCTAGGAAGTGTCTACGAGCCGTGTCTAGGAGAGTCTTGTTTATGGTGTGTATCGCGCCACGCTAATAAACAAGAAGCTACAGGGCATTTAGGAAAATGACCATCTTTCTTCTTATGAGATCGTGCGATAGAGCCATGTCTAAGATTATATCCCTCCTAAAAGTGTGTTATGATTTCAGAATATGCCGCCAAAGGGAAAAGCTATCGCCGCCCAGAAGGGCAAAGCTACGACAAAAAGGTGAGTAGAAAGATATCCTCCACTGAATGTAGAGGAGGGTGAATCACAAAATGAGGCCTCGCCCCAGGTGGAAGAGCAAGGGGGAGCCTCAATTACAATTCCCCCACCAGTTACTTCGGGCCAACAAGTGACCGAAGCTATTCATTTGTTGACGCAATTGGTTGCCGCCCAGGCAGAGCGGCAGATTGCTAGCCCGAGTGATCGTTCAGCCTGTACGAGAGCCCGTGATTTTCTGACTTTGAACCCTCTGGAATTTTTCGGGTCGAGGCCGAATGAGGACCCGCAAGGCTTTTTTTATGAGATACTGAGGACGCTGAAACTTATGCATGCTTCTAAGACTGAGTCGGTAGAGCTTGCCTCATATAGACTGCGCGATGTGGCGGTATTATGGTACAACAATTGGATGGCCTCAAGGGGAGAGAATGCACCTCCTCCGGTTTGGCAGGAATTCGTGGATGCCTTTATTCGTCATTATTTACCGCCCGAGGTCCGCCGAGCTAGAGCGGACGGGTTTTTGAATCTGAAGCAAGAGAGTATGAGTGCTCGGGAGTATAGTATACAGTTTAGTTCTCTGGCCAGGTATGCCCCGGCTATGGTGACCGACATGGGCGATCGTGTGCACAGATTCGTGAGAGGTTTGGGGTCACATTTGTTTAGAGATTGTCTGACGGCCTCCTTGCAAGACGGGATGGATATTTCCCGAATACAGGCACACGCTCAAAATGTTGAGGAGTGACAGCAGCAGCAAAGAAGTGATTGTGATAATGACAGAAGGCAAGGTAAGAGGGCTAGATCTTTGGGAGCGAGTAGTGAATATAGAGGGGGATCGAGGCAGATGTATTCTAGGCACTCAGGTCAGTCAGCGACCAGTGCGCCTTCTAAATTCTCAGATAGGAGGGCTGATCGTTCCTTTCAGGCAGGACCGGGCCAGAGTTCTAGGGCCTCAGATTTTCGGTCTAGAGGAGATTATAGTCAGTGGAGACCTCCAGTGCCGCGGTGCAGCCAGTGCGGTAGATTACATTCCGGGCAGTGCCGTCAGGGTTCAGATGCATGTTATGTCTGCGGGAAAGTTGGCCACATGATGAGAGATTTCCCTTCAGCGGGAGGTACAGGATCAGCAGTTGGGTCTTCCTCAGTACGCCCGACAGCACAGACTTCTCAGACTACCGCAGGTAGAGGCAGAGGTAGAGGTGGAGTATCTACTTCAGGTACCGTTCAGCCCCGCGTATATGCTTTGGCTGGGCGACAGGATCTTGAGTCCTCCCCAGATGTTGTCACAGGTACATTGACTATATTTTCCCGTGATGTATATGCTTTGGTCGATCCAGGTTCTACTTTCTCTTATGTCACTCTGTATGTTGCTGATTGTATTGGGGTGCAATTTGAGCCGATTAAACCTTTTGAAGTGTTCACCTCAGTTGGTAATCCGGTAGTAGCGAGGAAAGTGTACAAGGACTGTGTTATCGTGATATGTGATCGTCAAACTAAAGCCAATCTGATCGAGCTGGAAATGGTAGATTTCGATGTAATCATGGGTATGGATTGGTTGGCTTCGTGCTATGCTAATGTTGATTGCCGAACGAAAATGGTTCGATTTCAATTTCCGGGAGAGCCCGTACTTGAATGGAAGGGTAATACGGCAACCCCAAAGGGTAGGTTTATTTCCTACCTTAAGGCAAGCAAAATGGTAGCTAAAGGCTATATTTACCATCTAGTTAGGGTCCATGATACTAAGGCAAGGTCGCCAGCTTTCCAATCTGTTCCGGTAGTGAATGAATTCCCCGATGTATTTTCGAACGAACTTCCAGGTCTTCCTCTCGAGAGGGAAATTGATTTCACTATTGATGTGTTACCGGACACTGAGCCTATTTCCATTCCTCCTTATCGAATGGCTCTGGCAGAATTAAAGGAACTAAAATCACAGCTAAAAGATTTGCTTGAAAGGGGATTTATAAGGCCCAGCTCATCACTGTGGGGAGCACCGATCTTGTTCGTGAGGAAGAAGGATGGATCTCTGCGGATGTGCATTGATTACCGACAGTTGAATAAGGTAACGGTGAAGAATAAGAATCCCCTCCCCAGAATTGACGATTTGTTTTATCAATTACAGGGCACTAAATGGTTTTCTAAGATAGATTTGAGATCTGGTTATCATCAAGTGAGAATTAGAGAAGCGGATATTCCTAAGACGGCCTTTAGAATGAGGTATGGTCACTATGAGTTCCGAGTGATGTCGTTTGGGTTGACAAATGCCCCGACGGTGTTCATGAATTTAATGAATAACGTGTTCAGAACGTTCTTGGATCTCTTTGTGATAGTATTTATCGATGACATTTAGGTATACTCTCGCAGAGAGTCAGAACATGCAGATTATCTAAGAATTGTCCTTGGTGTTCTCCGAGCTCGGGAATTATATGCAAAGTTCGCAAAGTGTGAGTTTTGGCTGAATTCTGTGGCATTCCTAGGCCATGTTATTTCCGATGGTGGTATCCGAGTCAACACTCAGAAAATTGAAGCTGTGAAGACTTGGCCAAGGCCTACGACACCCACAGAAGTTCGTAGTTTCCTGGGTTTGGCAGGTTATTATAGAAGATTCGTAGAGGGATTTTCTTCTATTTCAGCTCCACTGACGAAGTTAACTCAGAAGTCCGCTAAATTCCAATAGAAGGATGTGTGTGAGCGTAGTTTTCAGGAGTTGAAAGACAGATTGACTTCCGCCCCAGTGCTAACACTTCCAGAAGGGTTAGAAGGCTATGTTTTATATTGCGATGCTTCTGGTGTGGGACTAGGATGTGTATTAATGCAGCATGGCAAGGTTATTGCATATGCCTCGAGACAGTTGCGGAAACATGAACATAATTATCCAACCCATGATCTCGAATTGGCCGCGGTTATTCATGCCTTAAAGATATGGATGCATTATTTGTATGGGGTGCATGTTGATATCTATACAGATCACAAGAGTCTCCAGTATATTTTCAAACAGAAGGAGTTGAATCTACGTCAAAGGCGGTGGTTAGACCTGTTGAAAGATTATGATGTAAATATTTTGTACCACCCAGGAAAAGCTAACGTAGTGGCTGATGCGCTTAGCCGTCGATCAATGGGTAGCTTATGTGAAGTCCCTTCAGATAAGAAAGAAATGGTTCGTGAGCTCCATCGACTAGATAATCTTGGAGTGCGTGCAATTGATTCGGGTAGTACAAGTATCGGCATTAATAACCCCACAGTGTCATCCTTGAGTGCAGAGGTAAAGGAACGACAATATGAAGACTCTCGGCTAAGCCATTACCGAGACCTATCTTGCGGAAAGGAAAAGTCTCCATTTGAAGTTTCCACAGAAGGGGTTCTCAGATATCAGGACAAGCTATATGTACCGGATGTGGCAAATTTACGCCAACGGATTTTAGAGGAATCTCACTATTCTCGGTATTCTATCCACCCAGGTACAACCAAAATGTATCATGATCTCAAAATGATATATTGGTGGGATGGCATGAAGAGAGACATAGCAGAATTTGTAGCTCAATGTCCAAATTGCCAGCAAGTAAAAGATGAACATCAAAAGACAGGAGGCTTATTGCAAGCAATGGAGATTCCTACATGGAAATGGGAAGAAATTAATATGGATTTCGTTGTAGGATTACCTCGATCCTGAGGCAAATATGATTCTATATGGGTGATCGTGGACAGACTCACAAAAGCAGCTCATTTCCTCCCAGTCAGAACCACGTATTTGGCAGAAGACTATGCTAGGTTGTACTTGAAGGAAATTGTGCGACTTCATGGAATTCCTTTGGCTATTATTACAGACAGAGGGGCACAGTTTACAGCTAAGTTTTGGAAGTCCTTCCAAGAAGGTTTGGGTACTCAAGTTAAGTTCAGCATGGCGTTTCATCCGCAGACTGATGGACAAGCCGAGCGTACTATTCAAACTTTGGAGGATATGTTACGAGTGTGTGTGTTAGATTTCGGCGGTAGTTGGGATGAGCATTTACCCCTTATTGAATTTTCTTATAACAATAGCTACCATTCCGGTATTCAAATGGCTCCATATGAAGCTTTGTATGGAAGGAAATGCAGATCTCCAGTTGGATGGCTTGAGACCGGAGAAGCACAATTAATAGGCCCCGATCTGATTCAACAAGCAGTCGAAAAAGTCAAGATCATCCGAGACGATTGTTAACAGCCCAGAGTCATCAAAAGTCATATGCGGACAATCGCCGACGAAACTTGGAATTTCAAGCCAATGATTGGGTATTTTTGAAAGTCTCGCCTATGAAGGGAGTAATGAGATTTGGTAAAAAGGGGAAGTTGAGTCCAAGATACATTGGACCTTATCGAATCATCCGTAAAGTGGGTCGAGTAGCCTATAAGATAGATTTACCTTCAAAGCTCGAGTCCGTACACCCAGTTTTTCATGTTTCAATGCTCCGCAAGTGTATCGGAGATCCAACGAGAATAGTTTCGGTTGATGATGTGCAGGTGACAGAAAAATTGACATATGAGGAAGTGCCGGTCGCTATTTTAGATAGACAGGTGCGAAGGCTCCGGAATAAAGAGGTCGCTTCAGTAAAAGTTCTATGGAAAAACAACAACTGGGAAGAAATGACTTGGGAAGCGGAAGAGAAGATGAAATCCAAATATCCGCACTTATTCCAATCTCCAGAAGAGGTTCGTGATGACACACCGAGATCGCAAGGCATGTATACTTACTTTGATGCTTTTGGTCGTGTGTGGCCACAGAAATGTTAATATTGTGATGTAGCCCTGTGTGGCGATGATATAATGGGTTGCTGTGACAGGTTGGTAGTGCCAAATTACAGGGGAAACTCTGGCAAAATTTTTGTAAAATCCCGAGTGTTTAACATTCGAGGACGAATGTTCCAAACGGAGGGAAGAATGTAACACCTCGGAAGATTCCCCGTACGTGTACTATGAATAGGACAACAAAGGTCATAGCGTATACGACATTTCGATGAGTAGGAATAGTGTTTGATAACCCCAAACGAGATTTCAAAACCATTCGAGATAAGGAAAGGATGTTGTTAAGGAAAGCGAGTCGTAAGTCGTATATCGAGTAGGAATAACGAGCAACGAGTTGGTGAGGGAATAATGGTGTCTTAGAGACATGCAATGACGTCCCTTAGATTGGTATTGAAGTATTAAACAAGTGTTAAGAAGGATCCATAAGGATCGGAGATCGAAGAGACAACGAGAACGAAAACGGAACCACTGGGCATTATACGGTCCAACCTACGGACCGTATAATTTATACTGGCCGTATAATTGGCCAATGAAGGGACTAGATACTGGACCAATTGTACGCCCATACATACGGTCTGTATAAATAGTACGGACCGTATGTTGGTCCGTATAACGGGTCTCGGCCAGCTTTTAAATTAAGTGTAAGGGGTCATTTTTGATTTCACCGATTTCATTTCCCACTTCTTCCAACTCAAGAAGCCTCTTTAACTTTCCCTACTCTTCAACCACAAGAGAAATCCAAGGGAAACTAAGATCAACAACACATAATCCATGAAATAAAGTGTATGAAAACTAAGTAGGGTTCATCTTCCTCAAAGAAAATCAAAGGAGGTGAAGAAGGGTTTTGATGCTAAGGTAGAAACTCAACTCAAGGCTTGTTCAACCAACTTCGAAGGTAAGTTTTATGATCATTTCATGTTGTTTAAGGTATTGGAAGGCTTAGATACTTGAAATGTAGAAGAACATAGAAAGTAGGTCATTATTGAGCGAATAGTGACATAACTGAATGATAGTGGAATTGAATCATGAAAGTTGAAGAGTTGTGATTATGAATACGTTATAATGATGTGTATATCATGAAACAAGTATTGAATGCGTGAAAACACAAAGATGAGCTATGAGGATAAATATGGGAAAATTGGAGGAAAATGGTGCATTTTGCTAAATATGCATAAATGATGAATGTTGATTGTGATATTGTGAGTAGTATTGTGAATGTTGGGAGTTGATATAGAACATGGAAAAAGTAGTATAAACAAAGGAAGTGCAGCCCAATTTTTCCTAGAATTAACGATGCGTTCTTGTAGTCAATTAAGTAATATTAATTCGAATTCTCTCATGAAGGTAACGACGTGATATCGAAGGGGAACAAGTGAGCGATAGCTTAGTTAAACGACCAAGGTATGTGAGGCTAGTCCTTTATTTCTAATGGCATGAGTCTTATAGCTCGAATTCCTATCCTCTTCATGAGCTTCGACATTCCGAAAGGTCGAAAGCCTTTGTCCATAAATGTCTATATAAGATAAGAGATATGGTACGATGATGCTAGATTGATGATAATGTTATTTATTGCCCACACTTACCTTATGTGTTTGTTCCTTCAAGGTGAGGCAGAATGTCAATAATTGCTCCATAATGTAATTGGGGGATCACGACCTTACTTCACCCCGATAGAGTAAAGTTGATCTTGAGCCTTATGCATGTACTATGATAAGATAAGTATTTTATAAGGATCATATTATTAAAAGTATTTTATGATAAGCATGTCATGAGCATTTCACACTACTAGTGGGCGGCATGAGATGGTACCCCGGACGCGGGAGGCCTGGAGGCGGGCTAATGTTATTGATTATCACACCGTTCCGACATGGATGGGCAGCTTGCATATTATGCATATATGACATGATGATGAGTATGAGTAAGACAACATGCATTACTTTCCCCATGATTGTTATTCAGGTCAAGATGTTTCATATCGATGTTCTCATTATATTATTGATGTCTTTCTTCATTGTTTATGCCTCTCATACTCAGTAAAATATTCGTACTGACGTCCGTTTTCCTTGGACGCTGTGTTCATGCCCACTGGTAGACAGGGAGGTGAGCTTGGCCCAGATCCTCAGTAGCTGTCAGCCGATAGAGAGCGTTCCATTGTTCGGAGGTGCTCATGATTATTCCTTTTGGTACATATGTATATTTTGAGCATGACGGAGTCTTGTTCCGTCTATGTATACAGTATGTCAGTAGAGGCTCGTAGATACGCAGTGTGGGTCAGATGGTCTCACAAGATGTCATTATATGTATATGTTATTTTGATGGCCGAGAGGAAAATGTATATAAGTAATTATGTTCCCATAGAAGATGTGATTTTCCTACTATTTGTATACTAAATTGGTAAAAAGTTCATTAAATAAGTAAGACGAGTAGTAGAATGAGTGGTGCTCGGTAGCTAGCTCCGGGTACCCGTCGCGGCCCTAGTTGGGTCATGACAGCAGATGTCCAGGCACTCAGGCTATTCTATGTCTAGCGCGCTGTCATGACCCAGCCCCGTGGGCCGCGACTGGTGCCCTATTTGGACACCCAAATAAACTTACGTACCAGATTGACATATCAAAATTCATTCGAACTTAACATACGTCATTTTAAGCAAATACTGCAAACAAATATCATCTTAAGAGGTCGCCCGTACAGAAACATCATATCCAAATCCAATATATTGGCGGAATACACATCGCCAGATATACGCACATATACAGACAAATGGGCCGTTTTGGCCATAATAGTAAACGGGGCCGCATTAAGACGAAATCATAATCACAAACGAACAAACATGACCCATGACCCACATACATGACTACAGGCCTCTACAAAACATAACAGAAACATATGACGGGATAGGGCCCCGCCGTACCGAAATATTCATATATATACAGAATATGTGTCGCAGAAGATATGTACCAAAAGTATGAGCTCCGAATCAAAAGGAGTAATCCAAGTGGCAGAGTATGTATCCTATACTGGGGGATCACCAAAATGAACGTCCGTACCTGCGGGCATGAAACGCAGCCCCCGAAGAAAGGGGGTCAGTACGAAATATGTATTGAGTATGTAAAGCATGAAATGCAGAAATCCAAATCATAACCGAGTTGGGGAGTACAGAATTTGGGTACAGAATGAGTATATCAAAATCGGTGCAGAAAACATATATATATATCATGCAAATAAAATCATGCATAAGGCTCAGGAACGTGGTCGCCACTCCGACGCTGGCGCCACAACACATCATACTCTTGAAAGTTTCAAATTTCCGTACAATCATCGAACGTATCATATCATCAGAACATATCATATCATCCGAACACATCGTATACCATATCACATCATAATATCGTATATAAGCGGTACTCGACCCTATGGCGAGGTCTCGGGAACCGCAACACATCATACTGCCGAATATTACATAGTGCGCACGATCACAAAACCGGCCCGGGATCCGGCGAATGATATCATAGTAATAGGCACGAGCGGAGTAGTGCGGGAACCATATGCATACGCGTAAATAAATTCCAAGACTCGACAAATAAATATATATATACTGATAGCAGAAGGCTCAAGGTAATTATAGAGTCCATCGGAATCATTATACAAAAGTTGCGAGCTTTTAAGTTACCAAACTTTCGAATCACTTCATAGGTCATTTCCTTGAAAATTTAGTATCATTTATTTTTAAGAAGCTTTCAAACAACCTTATAGAGTACTTCAAATGGATCCTTAAAATCATATGCACATCTCTAGAATATACATATCCAAACTTAGGCCATATCAAATATTTTCCAAACCATATCCGGAAGCGTACCGACTAATATTTTAAACATCATAAGTATGTGACAAGTCATATGTAATAGTTCATGGAAATCAAAGACATAGGCCATCCTAGTGGCTCTAAGAGTAGAATTTTCTTTGGAACATACATATATATATTATTCATTTACTTCATAACGGTCATGCCAAAAAGGAAGAACGCTAAGCCTTACATACCTCGATCGCTCACTACCAAATCTCGATCGCTTGCCAACCAATCCAGACTCAGGTCTCGTGCTCTCCAATATCTACAATAATGTTATTAATTTCCAAAAAAAATTAGCTACTAGTACTTAGAATTTTAATTCTAATTAGTATTTATCTACCGAAAATTTGGTAGCACCTCCCCTGTAAATTCAACATCCCCGAGAATTAAACTCGACCAAATTCATCAACGACCATACCCACAATACCAACAACCAAACCAATAACATCAAAACCAATCTAAAATGCATTCCAACACTAGTAACCTTCCTTTCAACATAATTCATCGACATTCAATTCAACTACGAATTTTTCAAGCCAATTATCGACACTTACACATTCATTACCAATTCAAGATCATTCAAAATAATTTCAAGGCATTTCATACCATTCTACAAATTATAAAAAATTCCACCAAGAATAGAATTCATCCGAAATCTCCAACCTTTAACACAACATTCACAACATATTTTTTCATCTTCCCATTTCATCACATCAACCACAATTTACACCTTAACAATTCCCTTTCCATAATTACATAAATTTACAATAAAATCACAAAATTTCCTATAACAACTTAACAATAATTTTCATGTCAACTTAAACTAGAATTCTTCCATTTGCATAAAAAGGCCATTACAACACAATTAACATAATAAATAAAATTTGATCATTCCTCTCATCAACACCCATTTTCGGCCACAACCACACACACCCATGACACAAAATTTTCATACTCTACATTAATTCCCACATACTACAACATCTATATAAAATTCTTCCAAACAAAAAAAAGAGTAGAATTATTACCTTTTTGCCAAATTCTCCCACTTGATAAAAAAAAAGTACTCTTGCTCCCAAAGTTGTATCACATTAAAGAGGGCTTTGATCTTAGTAGTAATTGCACAAGAGATGAATTTTTGAACTAAAGATGTGAGCTCCAAAATTTTTTTTTTCCTTTCTCTTTCTCTATGGCCGAACCCTTGGCTTCTTTTTTTTTTCTTTGCTTTGTTTTCTTGAAGCTTCCTAATGGAAAATGATGGATGGCCCTTTATTTATTTGGTCTTAGTTGACTTGGGCTTGGGCCCTTTTTGAGGGGTATGGCCGGCCAACACAAATATTTGGGCCTCAATTTCCCTTTTTTTTCATTTCATTGGTCTTATTTTAAAATTCCCGAAACTAATTTGTAAAATTTCCCATTTCGCCCTTGACCTTCCTCCATGTTTCCACATCAACATTTCATGAAGAACACATATATTAAATAAAATCAAAATATAGCCTTATTTCTAACAAGTCACAATTATTTCAAATTTTTTCGAATGTGTAAAATTAAGGGTTATAACACGCGCCTCCACGGTTTTCAGGCCAGAGATTCGACAGATCTACTCGTTCCGGTCCGAGTCAGAGTTATTCGGGGTCTCAGTTTAGAGATGATTTGGGTCAGGCAAGGCCACCCGTACTGCGATGTTCCCAGTATGGGAAGTTACATTGGGTTCGATGCCGATTGGGTTCAGATGTTTGCTATTCATGTGGTCGACCAGGCCATATCATCCATGATTGCCCCGCAGTTCATGGTAGAGGTAGGACCCAGCCTTCAGGTTCGATAGCTGGATCTTCAGCATCTGTACGCCCTATGGGGTCAGGTTCACATGCGCCCGTCGGCCATGGTAGAGGTAGGGGAGAGCTCCCAGTTCCAGCGGTCTTCAGCATCGTGTTTATGCTTTGGCTGGATGCCAAGACCTTGAGTCTTCCCCTGATGTGGTTACAGGTATAATATCGGTATTCTCTCATGATGTATATGCTTTGATTGATCCGGGCTCAACCTTGTCATATGTTACTCCATATGTTGCGGGTCGATTTAGAGTCAAACCGGAGTCGATTAAACCTTTTGAGGTGTCTACACCCGTGGGTGAATCGGTAATAGCTAGCCGAGTATATAGAAATTGTGTAATTATGATTTGTGATCGTCGTACCATGATTGATTTGCATGAGCTAGAAATGGTGGATTTTGATGTTATCACGGGCATGGATTGGTTGGCTTCGTGCTATGCCCATGTTGATTATAGAATGAAAATTGTTTGTTTCCAATTTCCGGGAAAACCAGTTTTAGAATGGAAGGGGAATACGGCGTCACCAAAAGGTAAGTTTATTTCCTAACTAAAGGCAAGGAAAATGATCACGAAAGGTTGCATCTATCATCTAGTTCGGGTTCAAGATGTAGAAGCTAAATCGCCGACTCTTCGGACAGTTCCCGTAGTAAACGAATTTTCGAATGTGTTCTCGGAAGAGCTTCCAGGCCTTCCTCCTGAGCGGGAGATTGATTTTGCTATTGATGTGTTGCCAGGCACTAAGCCGATATCTATTCCTCCTTATAGAATGGCTCCCACAGAATTGAAGGAGTTGAAGGAGCAATTGAAAGACCTGCTTCATAAAGGCTTCATTAGGCCTAGTTCATCCCCTTGGGGAGCACCCGTACTGTTCGTCCGAAAGAAAGATGGCTCCTTGAGATTGTGCATTGATTATCGGCAATTGAACAAGGTGAAGATTAAGAATAAATATCCTCTTCCAAGGATTGATGACTTATTTGATCAATTGTAAGGTGCCAAGTGGTTTTCAAAGATTGATTTGAGGTCCGGGTATCATCAAGTGAGAGTTAGGGAGAAAGATATCCCTAAGACGGCCTTTAGGACAAGATATGGTCATTTTGAGTTCCGGGTAATGTCGTTTGGACTAACAAATGCGTCGGCAGTGTTTATGGATTTGATGAACGATGTGTTCAGGCCCTTTCTGGATTTGTTTGTAATTGTATTTATCGACGATATCTTGGTGTATTCTAGATCCGAGGCAGAACAAGCGGATCATTTGCGTACTGTCCTTGGAGTTCTTCAAACTCGAGAGTTGTTTGCAAAGTTTTCCAAATGCGAGTTTTGGTTGAACTCAGCGGCATTTCTGTGGCATATCGTTGCAGCCGATGGTATTCGAGTGCATAGTCAAAAGATTGAGGCCGTGAAAACTTGGCCAAGGCCCACAACTCCTACGGAGGTTCGTAGTTTTCTGGGCTTAGCAGGTTACTACAGGAGATTCGCTGAAGGTTTTTCTTCTATTTCTGCACCACTCACAAAGTTGACCCAGAAATCGGCAAAGTTTTAATGGACAGATGCTTGTGAACGTAGCTTCCAAGAGTTGAAAAGTAGGTTGACTTCCGCCCCAGTATTGACACTTCCAGAGTGATTGGAAGGATATGTTTTTTATTGCGATACTTCTGGGGTTGGGTTAGGCTGTGTATTGATGCAACATGGTAAAGTGATTGTGTATGCCTCAAGGCAATTGCAGAAACATGAGCGGAATTATCCTACCCATGATCTAGAATTGGCTGCAGTAGTTCATGCGTTAAAGCTATAGAGACATTATTTATATGGTGTCCATGTGGATATTTACACAGATCATAAGAGTCTCCAGTACATCTTCAAGTAGAAAGAGTTGAATTTGCGGCAACGATGATGGTTAGAACTGCTAAGGGATTATGATGTCGATATTTTGTATCACCCTAGAAAGGAAAATATTGTAGCTGATGCTCTTAGCCGCAGATCCATGGGATGTTTATGTGATGTACGACCAGAGAGAAGAGAAATGGCCCGCGAGCTCCAGCAATTAGCTAGCCTAAGAGTTCGAGTGGTGTACTCAGGCAGCAGGGGAACTACTATTCAGAATTCACCGATCTCGTCGCTAGTAGCAGAAGTGAAAGAGCGACAATATGAGGATCCCATGCTAAGGCATTACAGAGATACACTCTCTCAGAAAGAGGAGTCATCATTTGAGCTTTCGGGAGACGGCGTTCGCCGATGTCAAGGCAGATTGTGTGTTCCCGATGTGGCAGGTCTACGCCACCAGATATTGAAAGAAGCTCATTGTTCCTGTTATTCGGTTCACCCCGGAGCGATGAAAATGTATCATGACCTTAAGTTTATATATTGGTGGAATGGAATGAAGAAAGACATAGCGGGATTCATAGCTCACTGTCCCAATTGTTAACTAGTGAAAATCGAGCACCAAAAGCTGGGTGGATTGTTGCAAACTATAGAAATCCCAACTTGAAAATGGGAAGTGATTAACATGGACTTCATTTCAGTCTTACCCCGTTCTCGATGTAAGTATGATTCTATATGGGTGGTTGTGGATAGACTCACCAAGTCAGCTCATTTCTTACCGGTCAGAACGACCTATGTGGCAGAAGATTATGCAAAGCTTTATATTAAAGAGATAGTGAGACTCCCTGGTGTTCCAGTATCTATTATCTCAGACAGAGGGACTCAGTTTACATCCATCTTTTGGAAGTCTTTCCAAGAGGGTCTATGGACCCAAGTGAACCTTAATACGACATTTCACCTGTAGACTGATGGACAAGCCAAACGTACCATTCAGACTCTTGAAGATATGTTGCGGGCATGTATGATAGATTTTGGAGGAAATTGGGATGACCATTTGCCACTCATTGAGTTTTCTTACAATAACAGTTATCATTGTAGCATCCAAATGGCACCGTATGAAGCTTTATATGGGCGAAAGTGTAGATCCCCAATTGGGTGGTTCGAAACAGGAGAGGCCAGACTAATGGGCCAGACTTGGTCCAGCAAGCCATAGAGAAAATCAAGCTCATACAAGATCGGTTATTAGCAGCCCAAAGTCGTCAAAAGTCCTATGCGGATAATCGCCGAAGAGACTTAGAGTTCCAAGTGAAAGATTGGGTATTCTTGAAAGTGTCACCGATGAACGGTGTAATGAGATTTGGCAGAAAGGGGAAGCTTAGTCCCCGGTACATTGGACCTTATGAGATTGTGCGCAAAGTGGGCAAAGTGGCCTACAAATTAGATCTACCTCCGGATTTGGAGTCATTTCACCCAGTTTTTCATGTCTCGATGCTTCGAAAATGTGTTGGAGATCCTACTAGGATCGTGCCAATAAGCGGTGTGCAAGTGACAGAAAAGTTGACTTATGAAGAAGTGCCTATTTCCATACTAGATAGGCAAGTACGGAGGCTTAGAAACAAAGAAGTGGCCTCAGTTAAGGTTTTATGGAGAAGCAGTAAACGAGAAGAAATGACATGGGAAGCGGAAGAAAGTATGTGATCCAGATACCCTCATTTATTTCAACCCTTGGGAGAGATTCAAGATGAAACATCAGCGGTATGAGGTATGTATGATTTCCTTTTCATGCTTTTGGTCGTCTGTGGCCATAGATATGTAGATATTGTGACGTAGCCCTATGAGGAGATGATATTTTGGGTTGTTGTGACAGGATGGTAGTGCCATATTATAGGGGAGACTCTGGCGAAATTTTTATAGAATCCCCGAAGACTTTAAACATTCGAGGACGAATGTTCTTAAGGGGGGAGAATGTTACACCTCGAAAAAATCCTCCATTCTTACTCTGATGTTTTCATGAGTAAGAAATAACATTTGACGACCCTAAGTAAGATTCCGATGGCAATTGCAATAAGAGATAGGTTCTGCGCCATAATGAATAATTATAGGTTTTGGAAATGTGAAAAGTTACAGGTTTGCATTCTGGCTAGTTGGTCGTAAAGTGAAATACGGACCGTAAAGTGGTATACGGTCCGTAAAATTCCATGTCGTATTTTGGCTTCCAAAACTTCAACTTTCTGCCAAATGATCAAATGGTCTAATACGACCTGATATACGGACCGTAAAGTGGTTTACGGCCCGTAAACCATGATCGTAAATCACCATGTTTCAGCCTGAGTTTCTGGTTCTGATATGATTAAACACGACCACGAAGAACGGTCCATAAACTAGAATACGGACCGTAAACCAAGTTTACGACCTCTGTGCTGTTCATTTAAGATCAGACTTTGGGTTATTAAATAAGGGACCAAGTTTATTATTTCATTTTCACATTTCATCCCTTCTCTCTAAAACATCTCTCTACGTTTATTCCACAAGATTTCAAGGATTATTAGTCATCAACAACACAAATCAAGTGAATCAAGTGTAAGGAGACCCATTAAGATCATTTAAGTCAAGAAAATCTTATTGAAGGACAACTAGGGTTTTTGCTTCAGTTGGGTATTTCGACCAAGGCTCGTTCCTACAACATCTAAGGTAAGATTTATGGTATTTATATGTTGTTTAAGGTATTTGAGAGTCAAAATTCTTGGACATTAGATGAGTACAGGAAAATGGGTCATGAATGATGAATAGTGATATTTTGAGAAATAGTTTGAATTGAGTTATGAGTCTTGATGTATTGTGATGTAAATGTGTTATAAATGATGTTGAGAACATGAGATGAGCAATGTACGTGAATGGACATAGTTGTGTGTTATAGCCATGGATATGAGTAATTGAAAGTAGGTCTAGAAATGTGGATAATGTTGGTGAATAATGATTATTGTTATGGTATTGTGAATGCACTATTGACGTTTGGGAGTTGATATACGCTATGGAGGAATGTCGTATAAATAAAGGAGATGCTGTTTGATTTTCTCTAGCTTTAGCCATGTGTGCTAGTTGTCGATTCTAACGGTAGTATGACTTTAATGAAGGTAGAAACGATAGCATTGGAGGACAAAGCGCAAGTGGTAAATAGTTGAATGGAAAGGTATGTAAGGCTAAGCCTTCTTTCATAAGGCATGGTTCTTTGGCCAATCATCTAAATCTTTTACGAGCTTATGATGTTCTCCAATTACTTCTATCTTCAAAGCTACTAAGCTTATGATCCTCGATATGCTACGATTGTACTAAATTCCTCGAATGACGAGTAGGCCCATTAAGGTAAATGTGACGAATGACGATAATGATGATGATAATGATGTTAATAGAAATGATGCTTATGAGCTAGTATACGTATGACTATTATGGAACCCCAAGCTTATGAGGCCGGGTACGATATGTAAATAAGTATGTATACGATTACGAAATGCGCGCCCACCTCTTCAGATGGAACGGATAACCCTGACGCCTTGGTAGGGCCAGGTAGATGTAACCCTGAAGCCTTGGTAGGGCCAGGTATGAGTAACCTTGAGCCTTGGTTGGCCAAGTATGTATGAAACACTGATCCTATGTAAATGCTATGTATATGATATGATTATGTATATGACGTGAATATGAATATGATAGGACTATGTATATGAATGTGAATAAGGGCATGTATACGAATACGAGCACAAATATGGTATGGGTACTATTATGGAATACGGATAATGATGTATGTACACAAATACGTATTAGCAATGGAAAGTTCCTATGAAAGACAAGTAAGTGCTTATGACGATAATATTGCCATCTTCCATTCTATGCTATTTCTTATGTTACTACTTATGCTTCTATATTGATATTGATCATGCTTTACATACTCAGTACATTCTTCGTAATGACGTCCTTTTGTTTGTGGACGCTGCGTCATGCCCGCAGGTGCACAGGGAGACAGGCTCGATCCATAGTTGTATTCTCAGAGACTACATGTTACACCTCGAAATATCTTCCGTTGGTACGCAAGGGAATGACCTAGTGATGAGTACGAGTGTATGACATTCCATGAGTAAGAAATGACGTTCGACGACCTTAGGCGAGATTTCAAAGGCATCCGCTGCAAGACGAGAAAGTTGGCTAAGATAAGGAAAGGTATGAGATGAGCAAGGTAGGAAAATGGATGTGGATGATTAGAATGAAGAGTCAAGAAATGTGAAAAAGTTGCAGGTTTGCAATCTGGCCAGTCGTTCGTAAAGTGAAATACGGACCGTAAAATGGTATACGGTTCGTAAACTGGCCTATCGTATTTTGGCATTCGAAACTTCAACTTTCTGCCAGATGATCAATGGTTAAATACGACCTGGAATACGGACCGTAAAGTGATTCACGGCCCGTAAACCATGGTCGTAAATCACCATGTTGCAGCCTGAGTTTCTGATTCTGTTATTGTTAAACACGACCACGAAGGACGGTCCGTAAACTGGAATATGGGCCGTAAACCAAGTTTACGACCACTGTGCACTTCAATTCAGATTTTTAAGTCATTAAATAAGGGGAGCAAGACTTATTTCATTTCACTTCTACATCACACCCCTTCTCTCTAAAACATCTCTCTACAGTTATTATACAAGTTTTCAAGGATTAGTAGTCATCAACAACATTAATCAAGTGAATCAAGTGTAAGAAAATCCCATTAAAGATCATCCAAGTCAAGAAATCCAAATGGAGGAAAACTAGGGTTTTTGCTCAAGTGGAGTATTATCAACTAAGGCTCGTTCCTACAACATCTAAGGTAAGATTCATGATATTTATACATTGTTTAAGATATTGGAGATTTGAAATACATGGATCGTAGAAAAATATAGCAAAATGGGTCATGAATGATGAATAATGACGTTTTGAGAAATAGTTTGAATTGAATCATGATTGTTGTTGTGTTGTGACATGAATGGGTTATAATTGACGTTGAAAGACCATGAAATAGATATTGTATGTGAATGGACGAAATCATGTGTTATAGCCATAGATATGGGCAAATGAAAGTAAATTGAGAAATGTGGATAATGTGAACGACTAATGGCCATTGTTATGATATTGTGAATGTATTGCTGACGTTTGGGAGTTGAATCACGATATGGACAAACGTTGTATGAATAATGATAGCATGACCTTAATGAAGGTAGAAACGTGAGCATTAGAGGAGTACGTGCAAGTGTAGAATAGTTCAACGAAAAGGTATGTAAGGCTAACCATTCTTTCACAAGGCATGGTTCTTTGGCCAATCATTTATCCTTCTATGAGCTCATGATGTGCTCCATATGATTCTATTCTCAAAAGCTACTGAGCCTACGATCCTTGATGTGTACTACGTACCTCACACGACGAGTAAGCCTATAATGCAGACGTAACGATAATAATGATGATAGAAATGATGATGATAATAATAATGATGCTAAAGGTACCTATGGGCTATTATACTTCTGTGTGCCTATGAAGGGCTATAACGAAACCCTGAGCTTATAACGCCGGGTAGAATATATGTATATGTATGTATATGATTACGTAACGCGCGCGCACATCTGCAGATGGTACGGATAACCCTGAAGCCTTGGTAGGGCCAGGTAGATATAACCTTGAGCCTTGGTTGGCCAAGTATGTATGAAACACCGAACCTTCATGGTCGGGCATGCTATGTATATCAGTATATATGTGTATATGCTATGTATATGACATCATTAAGAGTATGAATATGTTATGTATATGAGATGTAAATGATTATGAGGGTAATTAAGTACGGATATGGTTGTATATATGTGGATACACAATAGAAACGGAATGTCTCTATGGAAAGCAAGTAAGTGCCATGATGATGATATTATTGTCTCCCCTCCTATGCTACTTCACATGTCATTCAATATGCTTCTATATCGATGTTGATCATGCTTTACATACTCAGTACATTCTTCGTACTGACGTCCTTTTGTTTGTGGACGCTGCGTCATGCTCGCAGGTGCACAGGGAGACAGACTTGATCCATAGCCGCTTATTCAGAGATTACATAGCAGAGCTCCATTTCCTTCGGAGCCATAGCTTTTGGGTACTTTTGTGTATATAATTATAGGCATAGCGGGGTCCTGTCCCGCTCATGTGATATGTTATACTCTTCTTAAAGGCTCGTAGTCACGTGTATATGGTTAGATATGTCTATCCTTGTTGGCCCATGTTTTGTATATTATTTTGTCGGCCACGTCGACCCATGTACATTTGATGTGGCATAGATGCCTATGATGTTATATAGGAAATGTTGTAGCCCAAATGGGACTAGTATGATCGATGACTAGAATGTATGATTTGATTTATGGCTCACCTAGACGTTATGTGAAAGTAGGTTAAAGGGGTGCCCAGGTGGGGTAGCGCCGGGTGCTCGTCGCGGCCCTAGTCGGGTCGTGACAAAAGTGGTATCAGAGAAGTTCAGTCCTAGGGTGTGTCTACGAGCCATGTCTAGTAGAGTCTTGGTTATGGGTGTGTTGCGCGCCACACTTATAAACAAGAAGCTGCGGACATTTTAGGAATGATTGACCTTCTTTCTTCATAAGAATCGTACGATAGAGCTATTATATAAGAAATTCTTGTTCCTTAATCATGTGTTGTGTATTTCAGTGATGCCTAAAAAGAGAAAGGCTACAGCAGCCCAAAAGGGCAAGACGGTGGCTGAAAAGCGGGCTAAAAAAGCACCGCCACCGGTAGTAGAGGAAAGTGAGTCCCAGAGTGCGGCTCAATCTCAGTCCTCCCAGACAGTGCCTATTACTGAGGAGCGTGAGGGAACCTCCGCCCCAGCTCCAGCACCTCCAGCTCCTCCACCAGATGCTTCGGGCCAAGATGTAAAAGAGGCCATTAATTTGCTGACTCAATTGGTTGCGGCCCAGACTCAGAGGAAAGGTTCAGGGCAAGGTGATTGGGCTGTTAGTGTAAGGGCTCGTGATTTCATTACTTTGAACCGTCCAGAATTTTTTGGATCAAAGCCGGAGGAGGTCCCTCAGGATTTTATTGATGGTATGTTAAGGACGCTTCGATTGATACATTCTTCGGACACCGAGTCGGTGGAGTTAGCGTCATATAGATTGAGAGATGTCTCGATCCAATGGTATACGGTTTGGATGGCTTCACGGGGAGCCAATGCACCTCCCCCGGTATGGAAAGAGTTTGTTGATGCCTTTCTCCATCATTATATGCCTCCAGATGTTCGGCGAGCTAGGGCCGATAAATTCTTAAATTTGAGGTCACCAACCTGGAACTCTAACGGTCGACGTCGTTTATCTGCATATGATTTCTGTCGACTCTGAGTTGCTAATAACCGTTCCCGAATGAGTTTTACCTTATCGACTGCTTGCTGAATCATATCGGGACTAATCAACTTTGTTTCACCCACATCGAACCAACCAATTGGAGATCTGCACTTTCTACCATATAAGGCTTCATACGGTGCCATCTGGATGCTGGAGTGATAACTGTTATTATAAGCAAATTCAATAAGCGGCAAATGATCCTCCCAACTACCTCTGAAATCAATAACACAGGCCAGTAGCATATCTTCCAGCGTCTGAATAGTACGCTCGGCCTGTCCATCGGACTGAGGATGGAATGCTGTACTAAGACTCACCTGAGTCCCTAATCCCTCCTGAAATGACCTCCAGAAATTTGCTGTAAACTGAGCACCTCTGTCGGTGATAATAGATATAGGAAATCCGTGAAGCCTTACTATCTCTTTAATAAACAATCTGGCATAATCCTCAACCGAATAAGTAGTCCTGACCGGAAGAAAATGGGTTGATTTCGTCAGTCTATCAACAATAACCCATATAGAATCATACATGCGTGGAGTACGCAGTAAACCTGTAATGAAATCCATATTAATTATTTCCCATTTCCAAGCTGGGATTTCCATTTCCTGCAATAACCCGCCGGGCTTTTGATGCTCGATCTTAACTTGCTGGCAATTCGAACACTGAGCAACGAACTCTGCGATATCTCTCTTCATACCATCCCACCAATATAAGCATCTGAGGTCGTGGTACATTTTTGTGGATCCAGGATGAACAGAATACCGAGCATAATGTGCCTCTCCCATAATCTGTCGCCGCAGTCCTGCAACATCAGGCACACATAACCTGCCACTATATAGCAATACCCTATCAGGTGACATCTCGAATTGGGTATTTTCCTTATCAATGGTTGTATCTCTGTAATGTACCAGAATAGGATCCTCGAACCGACGCTGTTTTACCTCTTCCATAATTGATGATTCAGCAACTTCTCAGACAGAAACCCCAATATCTCTAGAATCGGCCAAACGGACTCCAAGGCTGGCTAACTGATGAATTTCACGAACCAATTCCTTCTTCTCTGGCTGCACGTCGGTCACACTGCCCATAAATTTGCGGCTAAGTGCATCTGCTACAACATTAGCCTTTCCCGGATGATACAAAATATCGACATCATAATCTTTCCATAATTCTAGCCATCTTCTTTGCCGCAAATTTAGCTCCTTTTGCTTAAAAATATACTGAAGGCTTTTGTGGTCCGTATAGATATCAACATGGACCTCATATAAATAATGCCGCCATATCTTCAAAGCATGAATCACCGCGGCTAATTCCAGATCATGGGTGGGATAATTCCTCTCGTGCGATCTGAGCTGCCGGGAAGCATAGGCAATAACTCGACCGTGCTGTATTAGTACACAACCTATCCCAATACTAGAAGCATCACAATAAATAACATACCCATCTGGTCCCTCTGGAAGAGCTAGAACTGGAGCTGTAATTAATCTTTCCTTCAGCAACTAAAAGTTGCGTTCACAAGCATCGGTCCACTGAAATTTTGCTCCCTTCTGAGTTAACTTTGTTAATGGCGTCGCAATAGAAGCAAAGTTCTCTACAAACCTCCAGTAATATCCGGCCAATCCCAGAAAACTGAACGTACCTCAGTCGGTGTCGTGGGCCTAGGCTAATTCTGTACAGCCTCGATCTTCTGTGTGTCGACCCGAATACCATCTGCTCCAACGATATGCCCCAAGAATGCCATTGAAGTTAACCAGAATTCACATTTGGAGAATTTAGCAAATAATTTCTGTTGCCGCAGTGTGCCAAGTACGGTTCTCAGATGATCTGAATGTTCCTCTGCTGATCGCGAATAAACCAGAATATCATCGATAAACACAATCATGAACATATCCAGAAACGGCCTGAATACCCGATTCATCAAATCCATAAATACTGCTGGAGCATTAGTTAGCCCGAAAGACATCACTTTGAACTCATAATGCCCGTACCGGGTCCTGAAAGCAGTCTTTGGAATGTCTGCCTCTCGTACCCGTACCTGATGATAGCCCGAATGCAAATCTATCTTCGAACAATATTTAGCACCCTGCAACTGATCAAATAAATCATCAATCCGGGGAAGGGGATATTTATTCTTGATAGTCACCTTATTCAGCTGTCTGTAATCAATGCACATCCATAGCGACCTGTCTTTCTTTCTTACGAACAATACCGGCGCTCCCCAGGGCGACGTACTAGGTCTGATGAAGCCTTTTTCTAATAGATCTTTTAGCTGCTCTTTCAACTCTTTCAATTCTGCAGGTGCCATTCTGTAAGGAGGAATACATATAGGCTGAGTGTCTGGCAGCACATCTATCGTGAAATCTATCTCGCGTTCAGGGGGAAGACCTGAAAGCTCGTCCGGAAACACATCTGAAAATTCATTAACAACCGGAACTGACCGAAGAGTAGGTGTTTCGGCTTTAGTATCATGCACTCGAACCAAATGATAGATATACCCTTTCTGGATCATCTTCTTAGCCTTGAGGTATGAAATAAACTTACCTCTCGGCGATGCTGTATTTCCTGCCCATTCTATAACCGGTTCCCCTGGAAACTGGAAGCGAACTACCTTATTCTGGCAATCAACATTAGCATAACAGGAGGCTAACCAGTCCATACCCATAATAAAATCAAATTCCATCATATCTAATTCAACCAAATCAGCTTTAGTGCAACAGCCACATATAATTACAGAACAATCTCTATATACCTTCCTCGCTATAATAGAATCCTCAACTAACGTACCTACCTCGAACGGTTCTATAGGTTCAGGCGTTATCCCAATTTTGTTAGCGACTAGGGGAGAAATATATGATAAAGTAGACCCTGGATCAATCAATGCATATACAGCTCGAGAGAAAACCAATAATGTACCTGTGACAACATTTGGCGACGCCTCCTGATCCTGTCGGCTAGCCAATGCATATATGCGGTTCGAAGGACCGCTAGAATCAGAAACTCCGCCACGGCCTCTACCGCGGCCCGCCAGTGCTGGAATACCCCGCCCCGCAGGGCGCATAGCTGAAGGAGTAGAAGAAGAACCAACAGCTGATCTCGTCGGCAGAGCTGCACCACCAGAACCACCCGCCAACGAACAGTCTCTCATAATATGGCCCTGGCGGCCGCAAGAAAAACAGGCACCTATGGCCCTGTAACACTCTCCTGGGTATGACCTCCCACAATAAGAACACTGGGGTAGGGATGGTCTAGACTGACTGGGACCTCTGCTCATCTGAGAACCTGAGGCTCTGGAACTCTGGCCCGCTCCAGAATACCCTGCACTGCCCAATCGTCTACCTGTAGACTGTGTACTCCGGCCTGACGGAGGAGGATATCTACTAGACCGCTGCTGCTGAGGCTGCTCGCCTCGAGACTCTCCAGAATACCCAACTGACCTAGCCCGCTTGGGCGGTCTCCTATCACGATCTCTGCTCGACTGGTCCTCTCTATGTCGGTCCTCCATCCCCTGGGCATAAGCCTGTAACCGGGCAATGTCCGTACCAGTCTGTGATGCCATCGCCATACAGCTGTCTATCAAATATCGATCCAATCCTATCACATACCGGTGCATCCGATCAGGCATCTCAGCTACTATGGCAGGTGCATATCTAGCCAGAGAATCAAACTCCAAGCTGTACTCTCGGACACTCCTGCCTCTCTGCCGCAGCTGCAGAAATCTATCAACTCTCGCCCGCCACAACTCTGGGGGCAAAAAGTGGCTGAGAAAGGTGGCTACAAACTCATCCCATACGGCCGGTGGAGCATCCTCACCTCTGGACAGCTCCCATGACTCGTACCAATTGATCGCAACATCCCACAATCTGTGTGAAGCTAACTCGACAGACTCGATCTCAGAAGCCCTGACCAGTCTCAACGAGCGCTGCATCTGTCGGATGAAATCCTGGGGGCCCTCATCGGGTTTTGACCCGTAAAACTCTGGGGGACCACATGTCAAGAAATCCCGAACCCTCAGACTGTCACATCTGTCCATATCATTACCTCCTAGCCCGCGTCTGCGAGCCTGACCTGCTACTAGTGTCGTCAATAACTGCACGACCTCTCTCATCGCCCTGTCCTCCGCCCCTGGCTGAGGAGATGGAGGCTCAGGCGCTAGAGTCTCTGGGGCTAATGGTGGAGTTGCTCCAGGCTCCTCTGATGATGACGGCATAGCGGAGCTCGCTGACTGCGACGCAGTATCAGACGTAGTCTGAGTACGAGTCCGAGTAGCTCTCTGTGCCTGGCTGGTCTCTCCTGCCACTGCTTTGCCCTTCTGGGCAGCCGTCGCCTTCTTTGGAGGCATCACTGAAAAAATATAACAGCCGGTCAGAGAAGAGTCATCCTAATAGCACAGCTCTATCGCACGATCTAAGATTCAAAGAAAGGTAACACACTAAATGTCCTGTAGCCTCCTATTTATAGATGTGGTGCACAACACACCGATAAACAAGACTCTACTAGACACGGCATGTAGACATTCCGAGGACAAACCGCTCTGATACCACTTCTGTCACGACCCAGCCCCGTGGGCCGCGACTGGTGCCCTATTTGGACACCCAAATAAACTTACGTACCAGATTGACATATCAAAATTCATTCGAACTTAACATACATCATTTTAAGCAAATACTGCAAACAAATATCATCTTAAGCGGTCGCCCGTACAGAAACATTATATCCAAATCCAATATATTGGCGGAATACACATCGCCAGATATACGCACATATACAGACAAATGGGCCGTTTTGTCCATAATAGTAAACGGGGCCGCATTAAGACTAAATCATAATCACAAACGAACAAACATGACCCATGACCCACATACATGACTACAGGCCTCTACAAAACATAACAGAAACATATGACGGGACAGGGCCCCGCAGTACCGAAATAGTCATATATATATATACAGAATATGTGTAGCAGAAGATATGTACCAAAAGTATGAGCTCCGAATCAAAAGGAGTAATCCAAGTGGCAGAGTATGTATCCTATACTGGGGGATCACCAAAATGAACGTCCGTACCTGCGGGCATGAAACACAGCCCCCGAAGAAAGGGGGTCAGTACGAAATATGTACTGAGTATGTAAACCATGAAATACAGAAATCCAAATCATAACCGAGTTGGGGAGTACAGAATTTGGGTACAGAATGAGTATATCAAAATTGGTGCAGAAAACATATATATATATATCATGCAAATAAAATCATGCATAAGGCTCAGGAACTTGGTCGCCACTCCGACGCTGGCGCCACAACACATCATACTCCAGAAAGTTTCAAATTTCCGTACAATCACCGAACGTATCATATCATCAGAACATATCATATCGTCCGAACACATCGTATACCATATCACATCATAACGCCGTATATAAGTGGTACCCGACCCTATGGCGAGGTCTCGGGAATCGTAACACATCATACTGCCGAATATTACATAGTGCGCACGATAACAAAACCGGCCCGGGATCCGGCGAACGATATCATAGTAATAGGCACGAGCGGAGTAGTGCGGGAACCATATGCATACACGTAAATAAATTCCAAGACTCCACAAATAAATATATATATATATATATATACTGATAGCAGAAGGCTCAAGGTAAGTATAGAGTCCATCAGAATCATTATACAAAAGTTGCGAGCTTTTAAGTTACCAAACTTTCGAATCACTTCATAGGTCGTTTCCTTGAAAATTTAGTATCATTTATTTTTAAGAAGCTTTCAAACAACCTTATAGAGTACTTCAAATGGAGCCTTAAAATCATATGCACATCTCTAGAATATACATATCCAAACTTGGGCCATATCAAATATTTTCCAAACCATATCCGGAAGCGTACCGACTAATATTTCAAACATCATAAGTATGTGACAAGTCATATGAAATAGTTCATGGAAATCAAAGACATAGGCCATCCTAGTGGCTCTAAGAGTAGAATTTTCTTTGGAACATACATATATATATTATTCATTTACTTCATAAGGGTCATGCCAAAAAGGAAGAACGCTAAGCCTTACATACCTCGATCGCTCACTACCAAATCTCGATCGCTTGCCAACCAATCCCGACTCAGGTCTCGGGCTCTCCAATATCTACAATAATGTTATTAATTTCTAAAAAAAATTAGCTACTAGTACTTAGAATTTTTATTCTAATTAGTATTTGTCTACCGAAATTTCGGCAGCACCTCCCCTATAAATTCAACATCCCCGAGAATTAAACTCGACAAAATTCATCAACAACCATACCCACAATACCAACAACCAAACCAATAACATCAAAACCAATCTAAAATGCATTCCAACACTAGTAACCTTCCTTTCAACATAATTCATCGACATTCAATTCAACTACGAATTTTTCAAGCCAATTATCGACACTTACACATTCATTACCAATTCAAGATCATTCAAAAGCATTTCAAGGCATTTCATACCATTCTACAAATTATACAAAATTCGACCAAGACTAGAATTCATCCGAAATCTCCAACCTTTAACACAACATTCACAACATATTTTTTCATCTTCACATTTCATCACATCAACCACAATTTACACCTTAACAATTCCCTTTCCATAATTACATAAATTTACAATAAAATCACAACATTTCCTATAACAACTTAACAATAATTTTCATGTCAACTTAAACTAGAATTATTCCATTTGCATAAAAAGGCCATTACAACACAATTAACATAATAAATAAAATTTGATCATTCCTCTCATCAACACCCATTTTCGGCCACAACCACACATAACCATGACACAAAATTTTCATACTCTACATTCATTCCCACATACTACAACATCTATATAAAATTCTTCCAAACAAAAAAAAGAGTGGAATTATTACCTTTTTGCCAAATTCTCCCACTTGATAAAAAAAAGTACTCTTGCTCCCAAAGTTGTATCACATTAAAGAGGGCTTTGAGCTTAGTAGTAATTGCACAAGAGATGAATTTTTGAACTAAAGGTGTGAGCTCCAAATTATTATTTTTTCCTTTCTCTTTCTCTATGGCCGAACCCTTGGCTTTTTTTTTTTCTTTGCTTTGTTTTATTAAAGCTTCCTAATGGAAAATGATGGATGGCCCTTTATTTATTTGGTCTTGGTTGACTTGGGCTTGGGCTAGGGCCCTTTTTTAGGGGCATGGCCGGCCAACACAAATATTTGGGCCTCAATTTCCCCTTTTTGTTTCATTTCATTTAGGCCCAAATTGTTGCGGGTCTTATTTTAAAATTCTCGAAACTAATTTCTAAAATTTCCCATTTCGCGCTTGACCTTCCTCCATGTTTCCACATCAACATTTCATGGACAACACATATATTAAATAAAATAAAAATATAGACTTATTTCTTACAAGTCACAATTATATCAAATTTTTGCGAATGTGTAAAATTACGGGTTATAACACGCGCCTCCACAGTTTTTAGGCCAGAGATTCGACAGATCTACTCGTTCCGGGCCGAGTCAGAGTTATTCGGGGTCTCAGTTTAGAGATGATTTGGGTCAGGCAAGGCCACCCGTACTACGATGTTCCCAGTGTGGGAAGTTACATTGGGGTCGATGCCGATTGGGTTCGGATGTTTGCTATTCATGTGGTCGACCAGGCCATATCATCCGTGATTGCCCTTCAGTTTATGGTAGAGGTAGGACCCAGCCTTCAGGGTCGATAGCCGGATCTTCAGTATCTGTACGCCCTATGGGGCCAGGTTCACATGCGCCCGTCGGCCATGGTAGAGGTAGAGGAGAGCTCCCAGTTCCAGCGGTCCTCAGCACCGTGTTTATGCTTTGGCTGGATGCCAAGACCTTGAGTCTTCCCCTGATGTGGTTACAGGTATAATATCAGTATTCTCTCATGATGTATATGCTTTGATTGATCCGGGCTCAACCTTGTCATATGTTACTCCATATGTTGCGGGTCGATTTAGAGTCAAACCGGAGTCGATTAAACCTTTTGAGGTGTCTACACCCGTGGGTGAATCAGTAATAGCTGGCCGAGTATATAGAAATTGTGTAATTATGATTTGTGATCGTCGTACCATGATTGATTTGCATGAGCTAGAAATGATGGATTTTTGATGTTATCACGGGCATAGATTGGTTGGCTTCTTGCTATGCCCATGTTTTATGTAGAATGAAAATTGTTTATTTCCAATTTCCGGGAGAACCAATTTTAGAATGGAAGGGGAATACGGCGTCACCAAAAGGTAGGTTTATTTCCTATCTAAAGGCAAGGAAAATGATCACGAAAGGTTGCATCTATCATCTAGTTCGGGTTCAAGATGTAGAAGCTGAATCGCCGACTCTTCGGACAGTTCCCATAGTAAATGAATTTCCGAATGTGTTCTGGGAAGAGCTTCCAGGCCTTCCTCCCGAGCGGGAGATTGATTTTGCTATTGATGTGTTGCCAGGCACTAAGCCGATATCTATTCCTCCTTATGGAATGGCTCCCTGTCACGACCCAGCCCCGTGGGCCGCGACTGGCACCCTACCTGGGTACCCAGACCAAATCGCATATTCGTTTCCAAATCCAAACTTAGTTCAAAGTTTTTCAAAAGTTATATCAACATAATTTATATCGAAAATATGTCTTAAGCGGTCATCTCAAATCAAACTCAAACAAAGCGGCAGACTAGGCATCGCCGGTCAAAATACAAATATATATACAGAAGGGCCATTTGGGGCCATCATATCAAACAAACCGCTTTAAGACCCGAAAGCAAAATCAGACAACATACACGTAGGACCCTCGCCCCACAAAGATGACTACAGACCTCTATGAATTCAAAACAAAAACATATGGCGAGACAGGGCCCCGCCGTACCCAAACTGTCAAATATACAAAGTATATACAGAGTAGAGGAGTCTGTACCAATAGTGGACTCCGGACCAAGTAAGAGTACTCCGGAAAGCAAGAAGTGAAGCCTACTGCGGAGGATCACCGATATCTGCACCTGCGGGCATAAAACGCAGCCCCCAGAGAGAGGGAAAGTACGAAATATGTACTGAGTATGTAAAGCACGGAGTACAGAAATATGGATCAAAACCGAAAGCAAATCAGATATCAAAGTGGGGTACCACCTGGTATGTCAGAATTTGTATCGAAATCATATACATATATTTTATGCAAACAAAATCATGCAAATGCTTAAGAACGTGGTCGCCACTCCGACGCTGGCGCCACACACAGCAGAACACCAGAAGGTTTCAAATCTCCGTACATCCCCGAACATAATCATAATCATCGGTGAGCGTATCGCATCCCGAGCCATATCACAGCATAACTCCAAACGGAACCCGGCCCTATGGCGAAGCCTCGGGAACCGTAACACAGCATACGGCCGAATTATCATAAAACGCACGAATCAAAACTGGCCCGGGAACCGGTGAACGAAGTCATAATGAGGCACGAGCGGAGTCGTGAGCAAACAAATGCAAATCGTATTTCAACATAGTCTTTCAAAGCGAAGTGAACTCATAAGTCATATTAGAATACAAAATAGTCGAATACTTAGCCTACATAAAGTTTCATTTTGCAAAACGTTTCCACAATGGCCCATATAGTCCCAAACATAGATTAGCGCATTGAATAGTCCGAACATACCCCGTAGGAGGATGTTCCAAAGATCAGAAGTGGTACTCACAACTGTATTCTCAAAGATGGCCCGAAGGGCAAATCGGGCATTTTGGGGTAGCGGACCCACCTCGAGTCGAAGTGAGGTGGCGAACATATTTTTAAGAGCAGTTATATGCCAAGGGTCATACATAATCATTTCTAGGTTACCCGACCACATTTCGATAGGTTTCGGACGAGTAGTGGCATTCTAGCCAAACTGGAGCCTTTAGGCTTCAATTGAATTGAATGAATAGTAACTTTTCTGTGGATCGGGTTTCGAGGAGCAGAAATGCTCCGGAAGGTCTCATATTCAACTAACACACTAAGATATGCCAAATGAAGAATTAGGGAGCTTTACATACCTCACAGATGTCGTAAGCTCTTCCAAATGTCCCGTCCCGTTTCGTCAAAAATCTGCAAATGGTCAAAGTTACCAATTGAGATTCTTAGGCTCAAAAATGCCTTTAACTCCATATTTGCCTACCGAAATTTCGGCAGCATTTCCCCTATAAATCTAACATCCCTGAGGCGTAGCTCGGCTTAAATTAACCAACCACAACAGCCCACACATCAACCAAACAATATACACAACAATCAAGTCACCCTAGCTTCAAGGTTCTACATGATTTCTTAAGTTGGCAACTTCCATTCAAACTTTCAAAATCCCAATTCTATATTCACATAATTGTATTCATTTACCCATCCAACACTAGTTAAACACATTCCAAATTCAATCCAAACCATGCACAAAATTGCACCAAAATCCATTAGTTTCCATAATTCTTCAAAACATTAAAATTCACGACGAACACTCTAACTAACGTCGTTCCATTCCGAATTCATCAATATCATTGTAGAGTCATATCTAAGTCTCTAGCACCCAAAATATACATTGATATACATAGTGATACCGAAAGTATACGCTTTCCGATAATATTCAAAATCATTTTTCAACGCCAATTTAGTTCAGTAATCAATCATTTACGATATAAGGATCACAACAACACATTATGCCAACTTAAACAAGATCAATTCACACCAATTTTCCTCTCTATGGCTCACGGCCAAACACACTATACACACACACCCACGACTTTCTATTTACATTAAAAATTACGGGATCTCCATCTACTTCCAATGCTTAACACATTCACATCAATTCTATAACATAAAAGGGTAAGAATTCTCACCTTTTCTTGAAAACCCGACTTGTCGAAAACGTCGTCCTCGTGCCAAACTAATTATACCACGTCGGAGAGCGTCTTGAGTACTTCACAAATATGTAGAAACTAGGATTTTTGAATAACCACACAAGCTTGGAATTTTTCTTTCTCTTCCTCTTTGAGTTCGGCCGAAGCCCTTCATTGGGGTGTTCTTGATTTGTGATTTGTTCTTGAATATTACTAAGTGTATTCTCATATATATCCACTTAGGGGTCATGTGCATAGCACATGACCCTTTAAAAATGGGTTTGGGCCAATGACAAGGGGCCGGCCACCCTACAACTCTTGGGCTTATTTTGTATTGAATTTTCTTGGCCCAATTCGAGAAAAGTCCCGTTTTGTAATTCCCGAAACTAATTTTCGAAATTCCAAATTTATCCTCGGCCTTCCCCGGGGTCTTAACATTAATAATTCCATAACCAACATAGTCATATTCACTAAAATCAAATTATGTCCTTATAACACACAAGTCGTAATTGTTTTCTCGGTTTCCCATTATACGAAATCACGGGACATAACATTTTTCCCCCCTTAAGAACATTCGTCCCCGAATGTTAAACTAATCTTATAAGGTTTTCTGATCAAGGCAGGAGTGTCCCTTTTTAATAATGACATACATAATTCATTTTATCAATCAACACAACAAACTGAAAAAGAAATTAGATTACCTGCGGATGTCGGAAACAAGTGGGGATATTTCTTCTTCATCTCGTCCTCCGCCTCCCAAGTCATCTCCTCCCGATTATTGTTGCGCCACAGGACTTTGACGGAGGGCACCTCTTTAGTGCGTAGTCTCCGCACCTGTCGATCCAGAATAGAAATAGGCTGCTCGTCATAAGATAACTGCTCCGTCACCTGAATGTCATCTACCGGGGATATCCTGGCAGGATCACCAATACATTTCCGCAATATAGACACATGAAACACCGGGTGTACGGCCTCCAAGTCGGATGGTAAGTCTAGCTCATAGGCGACCTCGCCTATCTTTCGCACGATCTGATACGGTCCAATGTACCGGGGGCTCAACTTACCCTTTTTACCGAATCTCATGACACCCTTCATGGGCGACACCTTCAGGAATACCCAGTCGCCAATCCGGAACTCTAACGGTCGACGTCGTCTATCTGCATAAGCTTTCTGTCGACTCTGAGCAGCCAATAATCATTCTCGAATAAGCTTTACCTTATCTACAGCCTCCTGGATCACATCTGGCCCAATCAACTTAGTCTCGCCCACGTCAAACCAGCCAATAGGAGATCTGCACCTCCTGCCATAAAGGGCCTCATACGGGGCCATCTGAATGCTGGAGTGATAACTGTTATTGTAAGCAAACTCTATAAGCGGCAAATGATCATCCCAGCTGCCCCTAAAATCAATAACGCAAGCCCGTAACATATCCTCGAGCGTCTGGATAGTGCGCTCGGCCTGCCCGTCGGACTGAGGGTGAAAAGCTGTACTGAGACTCACCTGAGTCCCTAATCCCTCCTGAAATGACCTCCAGAAATTTGCTGTAAACTGGGTACCTCGGTCAGTAATAATAGATATCGGGACTCCGTGAAGTCTGACTATCTCTCTGATATACAATCTGGCATAGTCCTCACCCGAATAAGTAGTCCGAACCGGAAGGAAATGGGCTGATTTCGTCAGCCTGTCAACAACAACCCAGATAGAGTCGTACCTGTGTGGAGTGCGCGGTAGCCCAACAACGAAATCCATATTAATCATCTCCCATTTCCAGGCTGGAATTTCCATCTCCTGTAATAATCCACCGGGCTTCTGATGCTCGATCTTAACTTGCTGGCAGTTCGGGCACTGACTAACAAACTCAGCAATATCTTTCTTCATGCCGTCCCACCAATACAAACACCTGAGGTCCCGATACATTTTAGTGGAACCAGGATGAACAGAATACCGTGCATTATGGGCCTCGCCCATAATCTGCGGCCGTAAGCCCGCAACGTCCGGAACACAGAATCTGCCGTCATATAATAATACTCCGTCAGGCGAGATCTCAAACTGAGTCTTTGATTTACTAAGGGCCACATCTCTGTACTGAATCAAAAGAGGATCCTCAAACTGGCGCTGCTTTACCTCCTGAATAATAGATGACTCAGCAACTGGACGAACAGAAATCCCAGAATCTCCAGAATCCACCAAACGAACTCCGAGGCTGGCCAGCTGATGAATATCGCGAACCAAATCCCTCTTATCAGATGGAACATCAGCCAGACTGCCTACGGACTTGCGGCTAAGCGCATCAGCTACCACGTTGGCTTTCCCTGGGTGGTACAGAATATCGACGTCGTAGTCCTTTAGTAACTCAAGCCATCTCCGCTGCCACAAATTCAGTTCCTTCTGCCTAAAAATATACTGGAGACTCTTATGGTCCGTATAGATATCAACATGGACCCCATATAAATAATGCCGCCAAATCTTCAAAGCATGCATCACCGCGGCCAACTCAAGATCATGAGTGGGATAGTTTTTCTCGTGCGGTCTGAGCTGCCGGGAAGCATAGGCTATGACTCGACCGTGCTGCATCAATACACATCCTATCCCAATACCAGAGGCGTCACAATAGACAACATACCCGTCAGATCCCTCTGGAAGAGCCAAAACTGGTGCTGTAATCAATCTCTCCTTCAGCATCTGAAAGCTGCGCTCGCAGGCATCTGACCACTGGAATTTTGCTGCTTTCTGGGTAAGCCTCGTCAGTGGTGCTGCAATAGAAGAGAAATCCTCCACAAACCTGCGATAATACCCAGCCAATCCCAGAAAACTGCGCACCTCTGTCGGTGTAGTAGGCCTGGGCCAATTCTGCACAGCCTCAATCTTCTGCGTGTCGACCCGAATACCGTCTGCGCCGACAATATGGCCCAAGAATGCCACAGAAGTCAACCAGAACTCACACTTAGAGAATTTAGCATATAACTTCTGCTGACGGAGGATGCCAAGTACCGTCCTCAAATGATCTGAATGCTCCTCGGCTGATCGCGAGTAAATCAGAATATCATCAATAAACACAATAACAAACATATCCAGAAAAGGCCGAAATACCCGGTTCATCAGATCCATAAACACCGCTGGAGCATTAGTCAGCCCGAAAGACATAACTCTGAACTCATAATGCCCGTACCGGGTCCTGAAAGCAGTCTTCGGGATATCTGACTCCCGTACTCGCACCTGATGATAACCAGAACGCAGATCTATTTTTGAAAAATGTCTAGCACCCTGCAGCTGGTCAAACAAATCATCAATCCGGGGGAGGGGATATTTATTCTTAATAGTCACCTTATTCAGCTGCCGGTAGTCAATACACATCCGCAACGACCCATCCTTCTTTCTGACAAACAATACCGGCGCTCCCCAGGGTGATGTGCTGGGCCTGATAAAACCCTTATCCAGCAAATCTTTCAGCTGCTCCTTCAACTCCTTCAACTCAGCTGGTGCCATCCTGTACGGAGGAATAGATATAGGCTGCGTATCCGGCATCAACTCAATAGTAAAATCAATCTCCCGCTCAGGCGGAAGGCCAGGAAGCTCGTCAGGAAAAACATCTGCAAACTCGCTGACGACCGGAACAGACTGAAGGGTAGGTACCTCCGCGGCAGTATCGTGCACACGAACCAAATGATAAATATAACCCTTCTGGATCATTTTCTTAGCCTTGAGGTATGAAATAAACTTACCCCTCGGCGATGCAGTAGATCCGAACCACTCTACAACTGGTTCCCCTGGAAACTGAAAACGGACTACCTTTTTCTGGCAGTCGACATTAGCATAACAGGAAGACAACCAGTCCATACCCATAATGACGTCAAACTCGAGCATGTCTAACTCTACCAAATCAGCCTTAGTGCTACGATCATAAATGGTCACAGAACAATCCCTATAGATCTGTCTCGCTACAATAAAATCCCCAACTGGCGTAGCTACCTCAAATGGCTCTATAGGCTCAGACACTATCCCAATCTTACTAGCAACGAGCGGGGAAATATATGATAAAGTAGAGCCAGGGTCAATCAATGCATATACAGATCTGGAGAAAACCAGTAATGTACCTGTGACGACATT